>NC_035440.2:118056706-118214206 GCF_002127325.2 Helianthus annuus
TAAGTTCTCCACTCTCGCAGACATCTATCTTAAGGAAGTTGTTTCGAGGCACGGGGTGCCCATCTCCATCATTTCGGATCGGGATGCACGATTCACGTCAGAGCTATGGCAAGCGATGCATAAATCTTTCGGCTCACGATTAGACATGAGCACAGCGTATCACCCTCAGACGGATGGGCAGTCTGAGCGAACGATCCAAACTCTTGAAGACATGCTTCGGGCATGTGTTATCGATTTCGGCAACGGCTGGGAAAAGCATCTCCCGTTAGTGGAGTTTTCGTATAATAACAGTTATCACACCAGCATACAAGCCGCTCCATTCGAGGCATTGTACGGACGTAAATGTCGGTCACCTCTCTGTTGGGCAGAGGTGGGGGATAGTCAGATTACGGGTCCAGAGATTGTAGTGGACGCCACAGAAAAGATTGCACAGATACGACAACGCATGGCGGCAGCACGCGACCGTCAGAAAGCCTACGCGGATAAGCGTAAGAAGCCATTGGAATTTTAGGTCGGGGACTGGGTTTTACTTAAAGTCTCACCCTGGAAGGGTGTGGTTCGATTTGGTAAACGAGGCAAACTCAATCCACGGTATGTTGGACCGTTCGAAATCACTGAAAGAATAGGCCCGGTAGCCTACAACTGAACCTACCAGCTGAACTCGGTGCAGTTCACAATGTATTTCACGTGTCGAATCTGAAGAAGTGCCTATCAGATGAGACCCTCATATTTCCTTTTAAGGAACTCACTATCGACGAGCGGTTGCAGTTCGTCGAGGAACCAGTTGAAATCACGGACCGGGATGTTAAGGTCCTCAAAAGCAAGAGAATCCCTCTTGTTCGAGTTCGTTGGAACTCCCGACGTGGCCCAGAGTACACCTGGGAACGCGAAGACCAAATGAAAGAAAAGTACCCTCAGTTATTCGAAACCAATGCATCCACTACTGAGACGGAAGCTACTACTGCGGAATTTCGGGACGAAATTCCAAATCAACGGGGGGATGATGTGACACCCCAGGAAAACCAGTGAGCAGTACAACGTACCTAGCTTTCTCAGTGAGTGCGTACCAAATTTCGGGACGAAATTTCTTTTAAGTTGGGGATAATGTGACAACTCGAATTTCAAAGATTCTATTTCGCATTTATTGCACGTTCTTGTCTTGTTTAGTTGATTAATTTCACAATTAGTTGCTATGGAATTGTATACGTTTTGCTACAATGAAGTGTATTGGGTGATTGTGCATGGTTATGTGTAAATTGTGATAAACTTGTCAAATATGTAAACTTGGTGGTGAAACTATGAAATTGTTATGAGATGGTGTTCATGTGTAAAATATGATACTTAGGGAGGTAGAGGGTAATTAGTGAAATCATAGAGATACTTAACCCTAATCCCTTTTCACTAATCATTGGCACACAAAACAAAACACGTACTTGCAACTCTCTAATCCCCTAGCATTCATCATCACCACCATCATTGGCACAAGGCACTCATCACTTTCGATTCCTCTATTTCTCTAGAATCATTCAAGGTCGTTAGGTACATGCAGCTTGCACATGGAGGAGTTGGTCGTTGTGGGCTTGGATCGTGATTATCTTATTAAACACTTCGTACTTAATTATGTTGGGTTTTGATTATACGCTTCCGCTAAACAATGATAACTTACTTATGATTTTGGATCACCTTTCATATGGATTTGGTTTGGTTTAATGGCAATTACTTTTACTATATATATTGTTCTATATGATTGGTGGCTTGATCCTGGTCAGTCACGCTCCCAAGCGGTGATACTCTGCACGTGGATTTTGGGGGTGTGACACATTGTGTGCATACTTAGTACAATTATTCATCACATGCTCACATTTTGGTATGACATTTGGTTTGTTTAAATTAAACAATGTACATTCATTAACATTAGCTACGCCGCTCGTTAGTAGGTAATGGTACCATAGGACTTGACAACTCCCATTCCTGAAATCTTGGGTTTGTTTGGATTGGAAGGAATGACCGAATACGATAAACAAAATAACAAGATAGACCTTTAAATTTGTTTAGGGGTCTATCACCACAGTCACAAAGGCTTGAATGTATGCATTTTCACAATACCACATAGATCTTTGTATCAGTATAGCATGCATTTATTACACAAAACATAACTTTGATTTAAACCATGTTTTACTTCAATATCTTGTTTTTGTGCATTTTACATATGGTTTAGTTGATATATTTCACTTACCATACATAAACATTTTGACATTTACATACACATTACATGATTTACATTAAACATAAACAATTTGACTTTGATATACACATTTGGTGGTTTATATTAGACATGGACATTTTGATATGGTTTACACAAAAACACTTGACAATTGATTTATACATGAACAATTCACATTGGTGGTTGGTTTGGGAAAATGATTTGAGTAACGAGGCGTGTGTAATATGATACAAACATGGTGGATACGCCGCTGGTACTTCCTATATATAAGTGTTTGTATGATATTACATATCGTAGCGTTATTTGAATCATTTCAATTTAGACATATAACATTTTATACAAATAACATGCTTTTCACAAGACATTGTTTTACAAAACAACTTATCTTATACAAACTCATTTTACTTGGTTATTCATTTAACCATACATTATTCTCTTATTTATACATATCATCTGATCTTATTGCTTTTCAAATGATTTACAAGACAAAGCAAATTACAAGGTTCATGACTAAACATTTTCTTAACCATAAGTCATGAATTCTATTTTCACAAAACCTATGTTTCTCACAGGTATTTTTATGCTGACGTACCTATTTTCACATGTGTTTCAGGATATGATGCATAGGATTTATCAAGATACACTTAGGCGGACTTGGGCCTTAGTGACAATAAAAGATGCAAGACTAGTTATTTATGTTATACTTCTTTGATTGTCAAGACATTGTAACTCTTTTATTCAATAAAACAATATTTCAATTTCCATGTGTTATGAAACAATGATTCTGTTACAACACTCCCCGACGTTTCCGCCACGTTTTGTTGTTCCACGTGGTCGGGGTGTGACAGAAAAGTTGGTATCAGAGCTCATGGTTATAGGGAATTAGGTTATTAGTAATGTTTTGACCTAGTCTATAACCTTCCTAGGACCCTAACGCGAGTTTACTTGCGTTTAGTCATAAAACAATACTGTCACCTATCCTTAGGCGACAACCACAACAAGAACATAAATTTCAAAACCGCTTTGAAAACTAATCATCTGTTCTAGGATGATTGATTACTAGGTTTTGAACCCTCTGTTATAAGGTTTTGAACCCTCTAAGTTTTCAAATCTCGTCAAAGTTTGGGTCGTATAATGTGAACACGTGCAAACTGGAAGAGTGAATGCCTGTACCCTGAGTTTTCTGTCGAAGGCTAGAGTGTTCGTACAAATCCGCAGTATCGGACCAGTCACTCTTACCTGGGGGAACTCTTGGGGTGAGTGTTCACTTATAGGCTAACGCATGTCTTCGCGATACATGAATATGACCCGCTTACTTTGATTAGTCACCGTCTCATTTGTTTGCCTTAGGTAACAAACAAATGATCGCAACGATACCATTTCATTTGTTTCCTCCTATATCCTTCATTTCCTCCAGAATGTCTCTTCATCGCAACGATGCGCAGATATCCGAGCAGACTGCCAAATTTGCCCAGCGGATAGGCGAAGTAATTCTGAAGACTGTTGAATTAGGCATTGCCATGTCTCGTCTCAACAATGAAGCCACTCAAGGGCCACCAAAGGAAGCAGAAGTCAAGCCTGCACCACCAGCCAAGAAACCAATCAAGGAATCAAAGACCATGGATGAACAGACTGGATTCCCTATGAGGTCAAAGAAGTGAAAGGCTTCTCAGAACTTCGCCGTTGTCGCTCACAATGGTCAAGCCATCCCCAACCAACCAGCTCAACCCCCTGCTAGGAAGCCATACAAAGGAACTGCTTCTTTGTGCAAACGATGCAACCGTCATCATTCAAACCTCTTACCCTGCTTCAAATGTACCTACTGTGGACGGTGGGGACATCTGATTAACATATGCTGCTTTGCTATCCAAAACAAAGCTACTATAAACATTGCTGCTATCCAACCACAAGCGAATCATGCTCAAGCTCGCTTCCCGCCTGGATCGTGCTACAACTGTGGCAAGATGGGTCATTTCGTGAGTAAATGCCCGAAGCTTGCTAAGGCAAATCCAACCCACGGATGAGCAGTTGGCTGTTTAGAAGATGTTGTTGTCTTAGGCTTTTGCTTCTTCTATTTACTTATAATGTGAAACAATCTGTCCCGTTCATAAATAAAAGTTGTTGTTCGCAATTCTGATATACAAGTATAGTTACATGTATGTATGGCATTCCCCTATGATGCCTACATTAAGGAACTATGTTCCTTGCAAACTGCTTTTGTAAAAAATTTTCCCATTTTTGCGTTTACTCATGATTTCCTTGGTAAATTCTAAGTACTTGTTTTATTCTAAGAAACGAAGTACAGGAAATAAAGTGACATTATGAGTAATCGTGCTTCTATGCCTTTGAATCCTTGGTTAGATAACCAAGGATATTTTCAAATCTCATACCCATTACGTTCTGATTTCTTCAACATGCATAACATAAGTTTTCAAAACAACCTATATGATTTCAAAACATTCTATATATAGTTCGAAAACATTTTTAATATAGTGTATTTACTTAACATGACAAATGCACAAAGCTTTGTCTATGTTTTCAAAAACAACCCTCATGATTTCAAAATATTTCATATAGTTTGAAAACAATTTTAAGTAATATATCAAGTGCATGATTTCAAAAGCATCATTCATGTTTTCAAAAACCTTATACATAATTTCAAAATTCATCTCGCATGATTTTAAAACATTTTTATAAATGTACTTACCTAGTACACCTACTTTATGATTTCAAAAGTATTATACATAAGGTTTCAAAAACATTGAACACATTTTTTTTTAAGAACCCCATGCATAGTTTTCAAAAATATTTATCCTCATACATTGACTTAACTTTCAAATTCCGCTTCATATGTTGCCTTGGCATATTGAGCATCTCAACCTCATAAGCATTTTACTTCATGTTTTAACTTAAACACGTCCAGTGCAAGGTTTCGAAACATCTTCAACTTCTAAAATCCATATGGGATCTTTTTATCTCCAGAATTAGACCCTTGTGGATGATTATCATACAAATCAGAGTCCTTAATTAGATTCCTTGTGTACCTTAATTCGAACATTTCGGTTCCTGAGAATCGAAATCGAATTTTCTCTTTAAGATCTTTCTATCTTTATAGTTAGATTCTTAGAAATATTTAAGGCACCAATCAAAATCCACTGATTGGATACCTGGTGTGCTTTGAATACATGTGCACAGTTAGCAGAACAAATTAACAAAATGATAACAAATCAAGTTAAACAATTTTGTGGTTATGTGACTATGTGTTTATGCATTTTGTGTTTTCTTTTATACTTTTTTGTGTTTTTGTATACTCTGGATATTCATTATCCAAATCCTCATAAAACCTTTCGTATCTTCATATGAGGGATTCGTAGTAGGATATTCAAAAAGGTGCTACCTTAAATCCTTAATGGGCTTCTATGTAATAGTTAAGACCCTTGGATTATATAGTACCACTCCATGATTCATAAGAGACCCTTTTAGGGGTCGAGTCAAAAAGATTGATTCAAAAATCTGGTTAAGAATGACATATGATGATATAAGCTGAAAAGACTCCTTGTTTGTCTATTAAAATCATTTATTGATTTAATTAAAGGGACCCTATGGTGGTCTAGTCACATTCATCACAGGGTTTGTTCATTTGGTTTTCCCCTACACATTATAAAATAGACTGAGTGAACTATGCAAGGAATTGTGTAATTATGGACGCGTACATAATTATGAAATTTGGTGCACAGAAACCCAGTAAGATTTATTATGTGTAAGAACCGATAGTGACAACAATAACAAAATGAGAACGATGTAATAGAGGTACGGCGGACGCACCAATAACACTTTATATACTTGTATATAAGTGTCCCTCTCACATTGCAAGCATGATGTTATTTAAAGTTACTAGAAGTTCAAGAACTCCAACCAGTGTTGTTTGGTCTTTTCAACTTCATGTTTCAAGCTCTCACAAGTTTCCTCTAAATAAAATTTCGGGACGAAATTTCCCAAAGTAGGGGAGACTGTGACACATGTGCCTCCACGGCCATCAAACAAATACCAAACCAATGAAATATTATATTTCATACTTGGGATTTGTACAAATGTGTGTATCATTTGCACATATCAATTCTTGTTCGATTTCAAACTCTATATCGCTTTCTGGAAGGTTATACGCGCACCGATGCATAAATACAACCAGTTTAATGCAACAAACACTCCGGAATAGTGACATAGGCTTAACATACCTTAAATAACCTTTACATAACTTAGAAATAAGTTTTGAAGGCTTTGGTATGACAAAATCAAGTTAAATCGCTTACAGGGACTAAATTCGACAAACTGTGAAAGTATGCTGATTTGAACTGTAATAGACATTCCGGAACATGACCATGAGTTAAACATACCATAAATATCCTTCACATAGCTTAGAAATAGGCTTTGAGGGGTTCGGTGTGCTAAAATAAACTTTTGGGTCATTCAAGGACTAAAAGCGTCAAAAAGTGCACAAGTTTGCACTTTCACGCATAACTTACGTTCTGAATACATCCGGACATCCAAAAATTTATGTAAGCATCATAATATTATGCCCTAGTGTTTGGCATAAGAAAAATCCATTCATCGCGCAATTTGGATCGTTTTTCGCGCTTATGCGCATTCCGTCGTAATTAACCGAACATCGCGGTCATACGACTAAACGAGCCAACATCCGACATATTTTTGAGCATGTTTCATATCCACAATGTTTAGAAATCATTTTAGGGCCTTGAAAATGGCTTAACGAGCCTTAAACATGTCGGAAATGGCCTTAATACACAACGGGACTGAAATGAAAACATTGGAAAGTGTTTGCTGAACAGGGGGACCTTAGCGTGACACCTAGCCCCCTTGGCGTCACGCGAGACCCCTTCTGATCAGAAAAAGTCATTTTTCAGCTATTAACAGCCCTTAGAAACCTCCAAAGGGCAACGCCACTTGTCAAATCCCTATGGTGGGGGCAAAATAAGCCACCACAACTTTGCAACAAGTGTACGGATTAGATCATGGCACGATATTCAAGAAACGATCCTAACGGTCTTGCTTTTCCTATAAATACCCCTCCCCCACCCCATTTTGGTTAATACCCACAAAATCTAATCTAAAGCTCTAAGTTGAGGCCTTTGCTTCATACCTGAGCTCCTGGATCGAGATTAGCTTTCGGGGACCCTTCGTAAGTGTTCTTTCGTTCTTTTATCGCTTTATAGTCCTAAAGTCAAACTATGTTTGACTTTCTGCTTTGACCAGCCTATGGTCAACATGAAGTTCGTTTGAACTTCATAACGTGAGCGTGATCACGATGGTTATAGTCCCTAGTGACTGCACCTACAGATCACCACGTTATCTAGGCTCAGTGACGAGTCGTAGTTTCGGCCAAAATGTGCATTCTTGCGTATTTTGTAACCAAACTACTCATAGGTATCAAAACCGTTTGTTTTGATACCAAACCTGTTTTCTAAACTTAGTTAAGCATGTTCTAACATGCTTAGCTCGTCACTTTTAGTTTAGTGCTTATATAGGGTCGTAAGGTGAGCGATCTAAACAATCGCTTAAACTTTCGAACCCGACCCATTTGGTCGATCTTTAGGATCCGACCAAACACATTAGGTGACCATAGTATATAGGGAATAACCTTTCGAGGTTATACCTTATGGTCGCTTCGTTTAAGTAGTTGTGTGATAGGTAATTTATATGCCTTAGGTAAATTACCAAAATACCCTTTTTACGCCAAAATTCAGTTTAAGCATATGTAACATAACTTTTGGTATCTAAACTGATTTGGCAATAATATTAGACATGTTAAGGCATATTTTACTTATCATAGGGCTAGTTAGGCGTTCCGAACGCGTTTTACGCGAACGACGCGTTAAAGTAGCATAAGCTACCTAAACGGGTCGTAATGGGTAGTAAGCACTTAGGTTAGGTTTCATTTTAGAATGTAGGCTTTGTTAAACCATATTACACGAGTCTCTATACTCGTTTGGTTTACGAACCCTCATTCTATCCAATCTTCCGATTTAGGTCCGGTATATAAATATAGCTACCTACTAGGTGTCCTTTAATATTCCGTGATCTCTAGCATTGTGTGATTATTACACAAGGACTTCCAAGCAATCTCAGGTGAGTACATAGTCCCCTCTTTTACTGTTTTCCAAACTGTTTTGGGGTGGAACACATGTGCCTACTTGTTACTTTCATGCTTTCCTGTTTTCACATCATATACTTGCTATGTTCATTGGTACATTTATAGTACATGATTTCATTGTGTTTTATGCTATGTATGCCTATTGTGTGCGTACTTAGAACATTATTTTACATTACACTTTATGCTATGTATGCCCATTGTGTGCGTACTTAGTACATTATTTTACACTACCCTTTATGCTATGTATGCCCATTGTGTGCGTACTTAGTACATTGTTTTACATTACATTTTATGCTATGTATGCCCATTGTGTGCGTACTTAGTACAATATTTTACATTACATTTTATGCTATGTATGCCCATTGTGTGCGTACTTAGTACAATATTTTACATTACATTTTATGCTATGTATGCCCATTGTGCGCGTACTTAGTACAATATTTTACATTACATTTTATGCTATGTATGCCCATTGTGTGCATACTTAGTACAATTATTCATCACATGCTCACATTTTGGTATGACATTTGGTTTGTTTAAATTAAACAATGTACATTCATTAACATTAGCTACG
Organism: Helianthus annuus; assembly: GCF_002127325.2. Taxonomy (NCBI): domain Eukaryota; kingdom Viridiplantae; phylum Streptophyta; class Magnoliopsida; order Asterales; family Asteraceae; genus Helianthus; species Helianthus annuus. The sequence goes on from NC_035440.2 coordinate 118,065,674, forward strand.
CCGCTCGTTAGTAGGTAATGGTACCATAGGACTTGACAACTCTCATTCCTGAAATCTCGGGTTTGTTTGGATTGGAAGGAATGACCGAATACGATAAACAAAATAACAAGATAGACCTTTAAATTTGTTTAGGGGTCTATCACCACAGTCACAAAGGATTGAATGTATGCATTTTCACAATACCACATAGATGTTTGTATCAGTATAGCATGCATTTATTACACAAAACATAACTTTGATTTAAACCATGTTTTACTTCAATATCTTGTTTTTGTGCATTTTACATATGGTTTAGTTGATATATTTCACTTACCATAGATAAACATTTTGACATTTACATACACATTACATGATTTACATTAAACATAAACAATTTGACTTTGATATACACATTTGGTGGTTTACATTAGACATGGACATTTTGATATGGTTTACACAAAAACACTTGACAATTGATTTATACATGAACAATTCACATTGGTGGTTGGTTTGGGAAAATGATTTGAGTAACGAGGCGTGTGTAATATGATACAAACATGGTGGATACGCCGCTGGTACTTCCTATATATAAGTGTTTGTATGGTATTACATATCGTAGCGTTATTTGAATCATTTCAATTTAGACATATAACATTTTATACAAATAACATACTTTTCACAAGACATTGTTTTACAAATCAACTTATCTTATACAAACTCATTTTACTTGGTTATTCATTTAACCATACATTATTCTCTTATTTATACATATCATCTGATCTTATTGCTTTTCAAATGATTTACAAGACAAAGCAAATTACAAGGTTCATGACTAAACATTTTCTTAAACATAAGTCATGAATTCTATTTTCACAAAACCTATGTATCTCACAGGCATTTTTATGCTGACGTACCTATTTTCACATGTGTTTCAGGATATGATGCATAGGATTTATCAAGATACACTTAGGCGGACTTGGGCCTTAGTGACAATAAAAGATGCAAGACTAGTTATTTATGTTATACTTCCTTGATTGTCAAGACATTGTAACTCTTTTATTCAATAAAACAATATCTCAATTTCCATGTGTTATGAAACAATGATTCTGTTACAACACTCCCCGACGTTTCCGCCACGTTTTGTTGTTCCACGTGGTCGGGGTGTGACAACAATCTTATTAAAATCTTGTATATAGTTATACATGTTTGTCATACATGTGGGGCCGGTTTGTAAGCCGGACATGATTAACTGACTCACCACTTATAGAACCCACAAAGGAGTTATCCCTAACTTGTGGGTAATTTAGTATTTAGCATTTGCATCTGTCAGGTGCATGCCTGCACCCCGTGCATAGGTCGTGGCCATTATTAACTTAAATGAGCCAAGGATATCCAGGACACGGTCGTTAACCCCCAAATGTTTATGTTATCAAACAATACGGATTAAAACGGGTTGTGCGGATTTATTAAATCACAATCCGACCAAATAATCCCATACCCGACCAAGCGGTATTAATATACCGTATCCCAAGCCCGTATAGGGAAAATAAGTTAGAAGTATTTACCTGGTGATACTAGTAAAATTCCTAAGGTTCTTGAAGGCACTTTTTACTGGAAGCTATTAATCTGTATAAAAGGTTTAATTAACCTATTAGGATGCTAATGGGTCTTTAATTAAGTTAAGGACTTAGACCGGCTAGCTAGAATGAAACCTTACGGTTCTAAACGCTAGATTAAGCGAAGACCGGGATAGATTGTGATTTAGACCCGACAAGCTTGGATACTTGTATAATATGGGTAAACTAAATACATTCTGGAAAATGAGAATTAAATGATAAGGTTAAGCCTGTTTCGGCTATTTTACGTAAACTAGTCACGTAACCAATCCGAATGCATAAATGTGTAACGGGTAACTAAATGAATTATATGCAGGTCCTAATTGTTATTTATGCTTAGAATATGTTAATACATCAGTAGGATGTTAACATATATCCCCAAAAAGTATTTAAAACCATTTTTAGTCTCGTAAGGGCATTTTGGTAATTTTAATGCTTATAAAAGAGATTTTATAATAAACTGGAGTTTTGGTCCTTTCTAATCAGTAAAAATATTTAATTTATCTCATTACATCAGTAAGATATTACACATATGTGACATTTACTATTTATGACCAAGCTATGTCCCGAAAGGGCATTTTGGTCATTTCACATAGGCTTTTAAGGGCATTTTTGGAAACCTAAGTGCATAACTTATACCTACTGTAATAATATTTAAATTTGTTTAAAAGTTTAGTAGGTAACAAGTCTTAGATGTTAAATATGGTTTTAAACCATACTATGCACCTATTTAGCGTAAAACTCGCTTATTGACGATAATCAAGATGTTTATGTGAATCTGAGCTTTTGATCAGTTTTGAATGCCTAAAATAATTTATTTAATATATAAAATCAGTAGAAAAAGGTTTGACATTCAAATTCTTTGTTAATCTCGTTTTATGCTTAAAAAGGGTATTATCGTCATTAACCGAATCATACAAGAACTCTATGTTTTAAATAGATAATAATCTGACCAAAAATCTTAAAATTCCTTAAAAATAATATCTTATCAGTAGGTAATGAGTTTTGGTTCAAAATCCAAATTTAAACATGTATTATGCAAGATATCGCAAATTAACTAATATGAAGCTTCAAATTACGATATCGAGCATAACTCCTATTTGGGACCAAGAAATGATGTCAAACTTTTTGGGACAAGTCTAATTATCAGTAGTAAAGGTATTAGTCCATTCACATTGCTTAAAAACTCAATTTTATGCAAAAAGGGCGTTTAAGGCATTAATAAGCATAATCACGATCAAGTGCATATAATTCAAACCACTAGGCATCAAGCAATATAACTCCAGAGGGTTATACTACTAAGTAATGTGGTCCTAATGGAAGCTTAAAACATAGAGGAATTAAGCTTGAATGGGTCAGAACTGAAAGTCAAAGAAAAAGTCAAGCTTTTGCGACTTTCGGTTATAAACTGACCTTAGATCTTTAATTGTCGGGTTAGGACAGATAAAACATGTTTAAATATTAATTACCAAGTTATCAGAATGTTAAAATATAATTTAGAACCTTTGGTTTATTAGTTTTAATCATATTTGTAATTTCTGTCCAGTTTGACTTTTTGTCAAACTACTTTGACCCGACAATTAACTGGTCAAACGAGATAATTAGGAAATGCCCTTTTAAGGGTTAATCACCTATACTAATGTGGTCTTATAACTACTTTCAATTTGATCAGTAGTTAAACCATATGAGATTAATACAAAAGTCAAACTTTAATTACGTCAAGTTTGACTTTTAAGTAATTAGGCTAACTACAAAGACTAATCAGGAAATTAGAGGCTTACTACAGGTCCAAGCAATCTTTTCTACACTTGAGAGTCTTCTCCTTGTCCTTAGAAAGCTCCAGGTGACGTTGATTAGCAAAAGTTGCAAGTGAAGTATGAGAGCTCTAGCTCAAAGTCCTTTATATACTTGTTCACAAACTCTTGGATCAATCCCAGCTGTTATGGAAGGCCCTAGGATCACCCCAGGTGTCCTAGTGGTTTATTTTTACCGTCCAATGATCCATGGTTTCGAAACAAGTCACCTAGAGTCGGTTAAATGGCAAGAACATACATCTGTCCAAAATTCTGCCCAGCGACAGGCTTACGGACCGTAAGCTGAAAGTCTTGCGGTCCGTATTCGGCTCTTACGGACCGTAAGTCCAGACGTATGCGGTCCGTAACCGAACTTAATTTGCATCGTCAGTTACCTCTTTACGGACCGTAAGCCTAGGGCCATACGGTCCGTAACCGATGACCAAAAGATAAAAATTTTCAAACTTTTATATACTTCACCATGCAATTCACTTGACCGAATCTTGAACCATAATTCAGTGTAATAATCCAAATGATCAGTTCTGAGTGCTCTAATAACCATGCCATGCAATGTGTCCCCTTGGAGTTTTCAATAGTTGGCAACATATGAAGAAAATTGTCGGTATTGCACGTGAGCTTCATATTTTTGAAAGATTGGTTACGTCAACATAATTTCAACCGGATGATTATATGATCATTATCAGATTTGCATGAGAATGTATTTATAATCTTATAAAGCCTTGTGAGCATTAAACGGTCACTCAGAGGTAGAATTAACATGTTGACACGTTTTAATTCCCGAAGCTTTAAAATCTTTAGATTACATTCACACGATTCATTATATTCGTCAAATCTCTTGATTAAGAATACATCATCCGTGTAGTGTCATTCAGAGGCCCAAGCTTGGCATGTTGACACTTTAAGTCCTTCACAAAATTTTCCACGCGTTTGTAGTTCAGGACACGTGTCTTTATATACTTTGGACACGTTTTTACGTGGTGTCACAAATTTTTATAAAAATATATTAAAAATTGTTTTTTTGTGTTTTTTAGATATTTTTTGTTGTGTTCACACTGGTTCTGGCAATAAAGGGTGGTTCCTAACGGATCCTTCTCCTATATATATATATATATATATATATATATATATAGAGAGAGAGAGAGAGAGAGAGAGAGAGAGATAGATGGGGGGAGAGAGAGAAGATCATGAGAAAACTATATATAAATGAGAAAACTAAAAAACTAACTATAAAAACCTAAAAAACATACAAATTTTTTAATTTAAAATCGCTTTTTTCTGTATAAAAAAAATTCAAAAAAAAACTTGTATTGCACATGTGCATTATATATAAAAAATAACGATTTTTTATAAAAAAAAAATTGTAAAAAAATGGTATGTTTTTTAGGCTTTTTAGTTAGTTTTTTTGGTTTTCTCATTTAAACTATTTTTCTCATGATCCATCCCATATATATATATATATATATATATATAGGGGATGGTTCAAATGAAAACCACTTTTATTGTGAAAGCTCGAAAACTAATTAAAAAAAGCCTAAAAAACACACAAAATTTTTCTTTTTCAATTTTTTTTTTATAAAAATCGCTGGTTTTTATATATAAAAAAAACTTTTTTTCAAAAAAAAAAAAAATTTGTGTAGTGCACATGTGTAATAATACACATGTGTAGTACACATACACATGTGTAGTATTACACATGTGCACTACACAAATTTTTTTTGGACAGTTTAATTGAGAAACTTGAGAGTCATGATCTAATGTTATAGAAACACAACAAGATGACAAGTTCAAGTTATCAGTAGAATGTCGACTTGTATTATCGCAAAAGTTTGTTGCTGAATAATCACACACAAGCACCAAAGATCAGTACGGCATTTAGTGCTGAAAATTTTGGTGATTCTTCAAAGAGAAAATCTCCTAGTTATGATTCTAAATATCATTCATCTCCTGCCTCATCTAACTCCAATCCGAGTCAGAACTGGAAAGATTCTCCAAATCTGAACACTGATTTCGCTAGATAGCACATGAGTTTCTTGGCTTCCATTCTAGAATCTTACGAGGGTCTGATCGCATGCAAGATAGGACATCCAAATATGACAAAGAAAGATTACTATCAGGTATATCCGGAAGAGATGGAGCTCATGGATATTCGATGGTGTATGGTGAGCGTAATCAGGAGGGCTCAACGTTTCATGGAGATCCTTGGGAGAAAATGTCTGGAAGGTCCTGATATGAAGCTAGGATTTGATAAAGCAAAAGTCACATGTTTTAAATGCAAACAGAAGGGACACTTCAAAAGAGAGTGTACTAACCGACAATCAGATGATAGTGTAAATCCTTTTCAAAAAGACTACTACAAGAAAGCCATCTATCATTACAACAACGAGCAACCGTAAAAAACAAATCAAAAGCAGATTGATGAAGGTCCTTCTAAAGAAAAGAAACAAGCTTTGGTGACGATTCAAGATGATAAAAAATGGAAAATTCATGATGACGAAGGGTTTAACTGGGGTAAATACATAAAGGAACAGAAAAGGGCGTTGGTTGCTGAAATGAGACCAAGCAGAGAGGAACGTCATGCATGAATGGAATTGAGCAAAGTATATGAGGTTTTCATGGAAGCAAGGCGGGCAAATAGATGGGATGCTAAGAGAGAATGTTTTGTAGACCCTCAAGGGAATCCGACAGTTGATCCTCAAAAGGTAGATTTTGAAGCACTTGTTGCTGCTATTCCAACTGTAGGAGTATGGGTCGCCGGACTTGAAGCGAATCCGAACTACAGGAAAGAGGGTGAAGAGGGCATAAAAAGGGTGATCTATGCAAGTGTTGAGAAAAAGAAGAAGATGATAGAGAAATTGTTGATGAAAGTCAGAAGATGGTGGATGAGGTGAAGAAAATCGAAGTGAAAGCAGAGGAAGCTAATGCTGAGAAACAGAAAGTGATTGTAGACGATCCAAATCAAAAGGCAAAAGAAGCCACGGTACCAAAAACTAAGGTAATAACTTAAACTGATTCTTCTGTATGATTAAATAAAATTGAAACTAAAACTTATGAACAATGCAAGAAATGCATGGAAACGTGAAGTGCTTGTACCGAAAAGGATGAAAAATTTAAGATCAGAGATATTGAATTTACTAAAATAGAACATATTTTCAAAGAAAAATGTAATGAAGTGCTTGAAAATGAAAAATTCTTGAAACAAAAAGAAGAAGAGCTGACATTGAAATGTGATAGTCATGAAAAAGAAAACAAAGTTTTAAAACAAAAGTGTTCAGCTGAGTGTAACGAATGTGTTCAAAAAGATAAAAGTATTCAAGAGTTTCAAAAAGAGTATGATGAAATGAAATTGTCATATCATACTGTAAAAGAAGCTTATGAAACTTTGAAGAGTAAAGTTAAAAGTTTAGATGATAGATCGTCAGCATGTCAAAAGACAACTTAACTTGTTGAAGCCAGATATGAAGGAAAAAAAACTGGTTCTAAATCAATATATTGATGATGTTGCTAAACTTAAACAAGAACTAGCTGAAAAAGAAAAACTGGTTAATAAACTTCAAAGTTATCATGCTTCTTCATACATTTTGGAACGTATTTTCAACATCACACCAGATGGTAAAGAGTCTGAAAAGAACAAAAAGGAAATTGGGTCAGAATATCATTAGGTTCCACCACCGTTGGAGAATAACTATACATTCTATGATGGCGAAAGGGTGGAAAAAGCAATAAACATGGTTGACCAATTACCTGACAACATTGATGTGACTTACACCAAATCTGATGATCTTGGTGATTCAGAGGTAGTAGGTAAGGTTGTTGATAGTGTTCTTACAGATGAATCTACCAAATCTGGTAAGCCCGAACCACAGGATGAAAATGAGGAAGGTTTTCATGAAAGTTATCTTAAGAATTCAACATCTGAGAAAAATGCGAATGATGATCCAATAGGATTGGCATATACCATGATTAGATTGGTCAAATGTTGGGATTGAACCCTATCAGAGGAACAGATAATGTAAAGCCAAAACTGGGTCAGCTCAGTGGATTCAGAATAAGCAGATGCTGATATGCATATCTCTCCCCTTGAAAGTGATTACAACAACTGATGACCTCCTATCTGCTGATCTTACTAACTGCTGACCAATAACTGCTGCTCAATTAAAGATCTGATGAAGGCTCAAGTCCTGCTGATTCAATCTACTGCCTTGAGTCAAGCACTGCTGATCCGGACAAGTGCTGCTGGGTTCACAGCAGTAGAAGGTTGCAGCAGTTGTTCTATAGTCTGTTATGTAATAGAATGTAATAGCAGTAGTTAACACAAGCAGTGTCTGTATAGATCAGAGGTTAGAGTTTGTTAGGAGGTTAGATGTCACTTTCATGGTGACGTCAGCTAAAGATGCTCAGTAGTTTGCAAGTGCTTATAAATAGTACAGTACTTTGTACTGTTCTATTAGCTCTTCACATCATTCGTCTTCTTTGCACGAACAAACTGCTGAGCTCGGGCTGAGGGGGAGTTTGCATTCATACATCATCATTGTAATCGTGTTTGAAATAAATTCAATCATTCGGTTCTATGTGTAAAGATGTTTGATTAAAAGTATTACTCTCATATGATTGTATACAAAGTTTGTGTTCATCTTAATTTCCGCTGCACACTCATTCATTTCCATCTTATTTTACAAACAAAAGTACAATCAAAAGGAAACTCAGATCCAACAATTGGTATCAGAGCTAGAACAGTCAAATTTGATTTAACAATCATTTTGACGTAAATAGTTCAGCTCAAAACAGTTGATACTGTTCGTTTGTTCGTCGTTGAAAAACAGAGTAAGGATTAATCACCATTATAGTTGATTTTTCAGTACCTGTAAAACAACAAGAATGACGTCACAATCTCAGGACGATAAAAACAACATTGGCTCGCTCTTTAAACCACCTATGCTAAAAAGAAATGAGTACAACATCTGGCAGAGGAGGATGGGTCACATCCTTGCTCAACAAAGCACAGGTTGTTGGAAGTCTGTTATCTTTGGTCCTCATGTTCCTACAGTGCCAAGCGCTGAAGATGCTAAAAAATTTGTTCCTAAACCTGTTGAAAATTATACTGAAACGGATTATCAAAAATTTGAACTAGATGCTAAAGCATTTAGTATTGTTGCATCAGCGCTCCCCAACGAAATATATGCTGGACTGTTACATTGTAACAGTGCCAAAGAGTTGTGGGACGCACTTAAGGAACAGTTTGGAGGTACCGAAGAGGTCATAGAAAACAATAGGGAAATCCTGAACCAACAGTATGAAACATTTTATCATGTTAAAGGTGAATCACTGACTCAACAATTTGAGCGTTTCAGTTGTCTCATCAGTGAACTGAGGCTTGTTAAGGTCACGTTTTCAAACTCGACTCAAAATAGTAGGTTCCTCAGATCACTGCCAGAAAAATGGGACACAATAGCTATTGTCACCAGAACTGCACTTGAGTTCAAGGATCTGACCTTGACCCAACTCCATGGTCGACTCCTGACCTTTGAGAGGGAGTTGAACCAGAAAAGGAAGTTACAAGAGTTAGGGAAAACCGTTGATGATTATTCATTCGGTAACACTGCTCTTCTGGGTCAAGAAGAATCTGGTGGTAGTGGTAAGGATCAGGGTTATGATCACTTCATTGACATAACTGCTGGTGCAAACTTCAACAACCCTGATCCTCACTCTACAGGTTATGCATTCACTGCAAATGAAAACCAGATGTCAGACAATTTAAGCTTTGAACTCAATGATTTACAGCATTTCGACCCCACTGACCTAGAAGAAATGGACATCCTGCACCAACTGGCCTTGCTAAGTGTTAGAACTAGCAAGTTTTATAAGAGAACTGGGAGAAAATTTCCAGGTCTTCATGGGAACCTAAGGGTTGGGTTGGATAAATCGAAAATCAAGTGTTACAAGTGTAACAGGCTGGGACACTTTGCTAGGGAATGTAGGAGTCAAACAACTGGTCCCATAGTTACTCACCCTAGTTCAAATCCTAGACCTCAAACTTAAAACACTGTGCACTATGCCCAATATGCCCCAGCAGCACAAGTGAACACTGCTCACTATGCTGTTGCCCCTATGCCAGTGCATTATGTCCAAACAGCTGCTCCACAAATCCAATTTGTTCAAACCCCTGCTCCCCAGGCACAAGTGCAATATGCACCTCAAACTACTGCTCCAGTAGTTACACAACCTGAACAACAAAGTTTCTTTAGTCAAGAGTTTGTTGACTGGAGCAGTATGCCTGAAAATCTTAATGATGAAAATTTTGCACTATATGCTTCAAATGATTCTTCTCACAATGAATTTTGTTTAATGGCATTAGAGTCAATACAGGAGGGGGTTGAATCTGAGGAGGAACAATTGAAGGTTGAAACAGTGGAAGAGGTGACTGAAGCAGTGGTTACTGCTGTGACTGAAGAAATACTGCCGGGAGAAAGTTCAGGTGCCCTGATTGAACCAATGATAGATCTATGGTCTGAAGAAGAAAAGAAAGATGAAAAGGCTGGTGAGGAAGAAGAGAGAGCTGATGAGGAAGAGAATCCTAAATGTGATTGTGCAATGATGGCTGCTGCCAAGGTATCACCTCAAGTTCTAGAAAAACTATGTTCTGACAATTGCATTATTGCTTTTGCTAACATCAAAGAGGTGAATGAAAACCTTAGGAACAAAATCTTAACTGATGAAGTCAAATTTGAAAGATCTTTAAAAGAACTTAAAAACAAGTTGACTGAAAAGGAAAAAGAGATTAGCAGTTTGAAAGAAGAGCAAAGCATAACCAAAACCCAACTCCAAACTATGGTAGAAAAATACCAAGTTTGCAAAAAGGAGTTAGAATCCACCCAGATCACTTGTGAAAAATGGGTGGAATCATGCAAAGGGTATGAGGTTATGCTTGAGAAACAGATAAAAAGCAATGTAAAATTTGGGGTTGGTTCTAGAAAACATGATGATGAAAACACTGCTTTTGGAAAATCTGTTTCAACCACTGATGAAACTACTGAGTTCATCCCAACAAACAAGGATGGCCAAGAAGTGAAAATCACTGACAAACTTGGTAACAAAATCACACTTGACAGACCAGTGGGTCCCTCTGCATTTGAGGAGATTGAAAATCATCAATTTAAACCAAGATGGTCTGATGAGTGTGATATCCTTGAAAATTTCAAGCCAATGGACTTTACATCAACTGATGGTGTTAAGGCTCCAAAAGCTAAAGTCATTCCTCTTAAGGACATTCCAGCAGTGGTCAAAACCTCTGCTACAAAGGAGTCTGAAAAGAGGAAGAAGAAAGAGAAAATTGATAACTTGTTTTGTGAATTCTGTGAGAAGATGAACCATCTAACAAAAGATTGTTTCCATCTAAAAGCTTATGACTTAACCAAAACAAGTGTCACTACTTCTGCTGAAAGTTGCAGTGTTTGTGGTAAAACAAACCATAAAACTCAGGCATGTGTGTACCTCAAAAACTTCAATGAAAAGAAGAATGAGTACATGGCTAAAACATCCTTGAGTTCATCAGCACCTTCACCATCTGTCAAGTTCACAAAGAAACAACCACTGTTTGTGCCAGTTCAAACAGCTGTCACAAAACAGCTGAACCAAACATCTGTCAAAAGAGATGTTCAGGTTACTGATGCACCTCCTGCCAATCAATTCAGAAAGGGCAAGGAAAAACAGTCTTACCAAAGGATTCCACACGTTTATGAGGTCTACAAAAAGCCCTCTAAACCCAGAGTGAATAGGCATCCTTTCGGTTACCAGCAGTTGATTGGGCAAGACCCCCAACAGTGGTTAGCAAGAAACAGTACTAAAACTGTCCAAACCCCTGACTTAACCACTGCCCATCACACTGCATCCATACCAGACACTATTGAGACCCCATCCAAAGCCCTGTTGGCTTTGGAGTCCTTAATGAACTAATCCTTTTACTTCATGTGCAGGGAGCTTCTGCATGCTTTGATAGTCTATGGTGTGTAGATAGTGGAGGATCCAGGCACATGACAGGATGTAAAGCCCTCCTCAAAGACTTTAAAATCCATGGTGGGGGTGATATATCCTTTGGAAATAATAGTAAAGGGAAAGTTCTGGGGTCTGGAACAGTGCAATCTGGCAATGTAAAATTTGAAAATGTCAATCTAATAGACAATCTAAAATTCAACCTTCTGAGTGTGTCTCAAATGAGTGACAAAGGGTTTGGGTCATTCTTCACAAAAGACTGTTGTAGGATTGTTGGACCAGAAATAGTCAAAAAGATTGAAGCAATAATTAAAAATGGTCAAACAAAACTTGTTGCTCAAAGAATGGCAATGTTTATGTTGTTGACATGTCTAAAGAGTGTCCCAGAGCTGATGCCTGTCTGTTCTCAGCTGCCTCTAACAAGAGACAGAACTTTGGCACAAAAGACTGGGACACACAAATCTTAAGACAATAACAGAAATTTCAAAAAATGGTTTGGTGAGAGGCCTACCACAAAAATTGTTTTCATGTCCTGAACATTGCATTTCCTGTTTAAAAGGAAAACAGCATAAAAGTTCCTACAAGTCCATTGAGGAGTCCAAAACAACCCAGTGCTTGCAAATGCTGCACATGGATTTGTTTGGCCCAGTTCAAGTCATGAGCCTCAAAAAGAAAAGATACTGTTTAGTTATAGTTGATGACTTTTCTAGGTTTACATGGACTTTCTTTTTACACTCTAAAGATGAAACTGCAGGCATTTTGCAAGACTTTGTGACACAGGTTGAAAAGCAATTTGATCTTCCAGTGAAAAGCTTTAGGAGTGACAATGGCACAGAATTTAAAAATAGGGAGTTGGATGCCTTCTGTGTGAAGAAAGGGATTGTAAGGCAGTACAGCATCCCTAGAACACCAGAGCAGAATGGGGTTGTTGAAAGAAAGAACAGAACTTTGATTGAGGCTGCCAGAACCATGCTTGCAGATTCAGGTTTGCCATTAACTTTCTGGGCAGAGGCAGTAAACACTGCTTGCTATGTCCAGAACAGAGTTTTAATCAACCCCAGGCACAAAAAGACTGCCTATGAAATTCTGTATAAAATCAAACCACTGATCTCATACTTCAAGGTATTTGAACTTAAAAGATTCCATTTCAAAATTTGCAGCCAAAATTGATTGTGGTTATTTTCTGGGATACTCAACCACTGCCAAGGCCTACAAAGTGTTCAATGCACGGACCAAGGTAGTGGAGGAGACTTTGGATGTAAAGTTCAATGAACTTTCATCAATGAAAATCCCAGCAAATCCTGCTGAACTGTTTGATCTTGAAAAATTCACTTTTGAAAATACTGCTGTCAAGACTAACAGTGCAGGTCCATCAGAGGATACAACACCAGACTATGGGTATGAAGTCATCATCCCTCAAAGGTCTGCCACAAAAGGGAAAGCATCAGTTGTTCAAAACAACTGTCAAAGCTCAACCACTGCTGCATCAACAGTTGTCGATCAAAGTAGCCCATCCACCACTGCTTCCATATCCTCAACTACTGCTGACAAAAGTCCTCAAACAGTGGATAAAAGTCAGCAGTGGTCCACTCCATTACCACCCATTCCACCACCTTTTGAAGCCACTGCTGGGTCATCAAAGTCACCAGCAGTGGTTAGCTCAGATGATACACATTTGCAGCCTTCACCAACAAATGCCATCATACCATACCAAGGAGATTTAATCTTCTTGAGATCTCATCCACCTGATCAAATCATTGGCAACATCAATGAAGGGGTGCTCACAAGAAGCCAAACCCAAAACATTTGTCTTTTTGCTGGTTTTCTATCACTCCATTAGCCAGTCAAGTACCAAGAGGCACTAAAAGACAACAGCTGGGTAGAAGCCATGCAAGAGGAGCTCCAACAGTTCAAGAGACAACAAGTATGGGAGCTTGTACCACTGCCAAAAGAGGTCAGTCCCATTGGCACAAAGTTGGTCTTCAAGAGCAAAACAGATGAAAGGGGCATTGTTGTCAAGAACAAAGCTAGGCTTGTGGTTCAAGGTTACAGACAGGAAGAGGGGATTGATATGATGAAACATTCGCCCCTGTTGCAAGATTGGAAGCTATCAGACAGTTCCTGGCCTTTGCTGTCAACCACAACATGAAGGTGTTTCAGATGGATATCAAAAGTGCTTTCCTCTATGGTACATTGCAAGAAGAGGTATATGTATGTCAACCTCCAGGCTTTGAGGATCCATTTTATCCTGATCATGTCTACAGGCTAAACAAAGCCTTGTATGGCCTGAAACAAGCACCAAGGGCCTGGTATGAAACTCTTTCCAACTTTCTACTCTCAAATGGTTTCAAAAGAGGTACCATTGATAAAACACTGTTTCTTAAATGGAGAGGGAAAGATTTAATGATTGTCCAAATTTATGTGGATGACATTATTTTTGGAAGCACATGTACCAAAATGTGTGAAGAGTTTAGAGAACTCATGACAACTGAGTTTGAAATGAGTGCAATGGGTGAGCTGCAATGCTTTCTTGGTCTCCAAGTACAGCAAATGCAAAATGGAACTTTCATTCATCAAAGCAAATATGCTAAAGAACTTTTAACCAAATTTGATATGAATGATTGTAAACCATGCAGCACACCCATGGCCACAAATAAGCTGGTCATGTCTGATGAAAAGGATGAGCTGATTGACCAAACACTTTATAGAAGCATGATTGGGTCTTTACTGTACCTAACTGCATCTAGACCAGACATCATGTTTGCAACATGTGTCTGTGCAAGAAGTCAATCAACTCCCAGAAAATTTAATCTCATTGCTGTAAAAAGGATTCTCAGATACATAAAAGGTGCTCCCACACTTGGTATCTGGTATCCAGCTAATGGGAATGTCAAGCTTTCAGGTTTCTCAGACAGTGACTTTGCTGGTTGCCACACAACAAGGAAGTCTACTTCAGGAGGGTGCCAGTTTCTAGGTGATTGCTTAGTTTCTTGGCAAAGCAAAAAGCAAGCAGCAGTTTCAACATCCACTGCTGAGGCAGAATACATTGCTGCTGCAAGCTGTACAACCCAACTCCTGTGGCTTCAAAATCAGTTACTGGATTTTGGTATCACTGCCTTAAAGACACCACTTATGCTGGATAGCCAAGCAGCAGAAAATATCATCAAAAATCCAGTTTCCCATTCTACCACCAAACACATCGACATCAGACATCACTTTGTGAGGGATTGCTATGAAAAAGGTTTGATTTCTCTGCATCATGTCCCAACTAGAGACCAGCTGGCAGATGTGCTCACAAAAGCACTGGATACAGCCACTTTTGAAAGTCTGGTCTCTAGGATTGGGATGCTGAACATGGAATAACAAGCAACATCTTGTTTTCTATGAATAAAAGCAACAAAATGTTTTCAGAAAATCAAAAATCCATCCTTAAAAATAGCTTAAAAATTAAAATTTCATTAAAATCCTTAAAAGTCTGCCATAACCACTGATTGTTCAAAAGTCTGCTCTACATCAAAAAGTCTGCCCATTGCTGAAAGGCAATCTCTGTTCTCTCATTCCTTGATAACCGCTGTTGTTCAAAAGCAGTGTCTTATCCACTGATATGCTATCTACTGATAGTAAAAATCATCCACTGCCCCCTTTCCACTGCTTTCATCCGTTGCTTTCACCAAAAGTACTGTCCTTCATTTTCACCAGTGGTTGTCACGTGGGCAGTACATAGCAGTCAGACTTTTTGTAACGGCTACCACGTCAGCATTCACTCTCTCTCTCCTATAAAACTCCCAACTCACCATCCAAACAGGGTTTTACTGTCGAATTGAATTCACAAAAATTCTCTTCTCAAAGCAGTTTTTCTTTCCATCTCCCACAAAATTCCTTCGATAAATCATTTCAAAAATGACAAAATCGAAGTCATCTGCAAAACCCACATCAAAATCCTCGAAAACAGCCTCTCAAAAGGCAATCATCACTGACATTCCATTCAAAAAATCTCACAATCTCCTGGGTCTTCTCACAAAACCAGGAACCACAGATGTTTTCGATTCCATCATCACCATCATGGCAAAATCAAAGTACAAACCTTTGCTCACCGCCGATGCACCCATCTACTTGGCAACCTAAAGGGAGTTTTGGAAGAATGTGTAATGCCCTGCTTTTTCATACATTCCATAATTAGAAAGCTCGCCTTGTAATGCTATTTTTGGAAATCTTGTATTATTGTAGTCGTCTTTCCGTTCTAAAATCCGAGACTTGGATCATAAATAAAATTCGTACTTCTTTAAATTCACCATCTACATATTCATACATGTTCATACGTTCGAATTCATTGTACATCGAATCCTTATTTGTAATTCATACTTATACGATACTCATTCACGATGCATGTCCATGCTTGTCCTTAAATTGTTGATACTTAAAAACCCCTAATAATATGCTTATTTATACAACGGTTAATCATCTAATATGTGACATATACTTGTCACTTACAAACATGTTACATACTTGTACATTACACTTTTTACCTAGTTAAATCATGTTTTATTCCATATTTTACCTTGTTACAAGTTAGGGGAAACATTGTTGCATATTATTACACAACTTAATTAACAAAATTACTCATTATAATGTTTTAAATATAAAAAAAAATAAAGAAATATGGCAGCCCAATTCAGCAAAATTCAGCCCCACATAGTTGGGTTTTGTGGGCTAGTTTCAAGGTTTAACCCCTTCTAAACACTTCCAAAGCCCAACCCATTGAAACCCTAATCCTTCCCCCTATAAATACCACTTATAACCAGCCTCCCTACCACTTTTGCAACACTAAAAACTCTCAAAACATCCTCCAAACCGTAGCTGAAAGCAAGGGTTCGAGCAGATTGACACCCCTTCACGAAAATGAGCATAACTCACTCAATTCTTATCCGATTCACTCGATTCTTTTTCCTACTACTTTGTATTGACCTTATCTACGTTTCCATGGGTTTTTCACAGTAAATAAGTCCCTGGAACTCTGGCAAAAAGGCTCCAAAGTCCACTGATTGTTTTTGTTTTCATGAAATCCTTGTTATTTCTTACCAAACTTGAGTCTATCTCATCTCAAACCTATGTCCTAATGCTTACAACACTTTAGTGGTTAGTTAGGCTTAAAAACAAGGTTGAGACACTTAAAAAAATAAGAGGATTAAACCTCATAAACTTGGTGTTTTGTTTAGGGTTTTTAACCCACAGGTCATGTCAAACTTTATCTTTGATACATGAGTGATTATGGAACAACTTGGGTTGTCCTACATACAATCCTCACATGATTTGATGATTTCTCTATAGATAGGCTCTTTATGTTATTGTGCTAATCCTAGTTCGTGACCCTCCTTGGTTGTTTTTTTTACATCAAGTGAAGTGGTGAACATTCAAGGGGTTCCTAAATGGAAGCATGTCGTTCCTACCCCATACATGACATCTATGATAACACGAGGTGCCTAAATGAAGATCCTAATCTTCTACCTCCTACTTGAATTATTGGACTAAATAATATGTAGTACTTAACCTAGATATATATATACACTCATTCAAACCTTTGATGTTGAACTCGTGTTTATATGTTAAAGTAGTAGAACATCACCTAAGACCTAAACCTTGTTGTGATTCTTATGGGTGTTCAACTCATGAAAACATTATCATAACCCTTGTGGTTACCAAGTGTCATACAAGTGTTAAGTGTTGAAGATGATTACTTTCTCATGCTATTCCCATATCTTACTTTTATGTTGTTTTAATTACCAAATCTCGACTCTAAGCATCTTTGAACTTTAACCCTACACATTCAATCTTCTAACCTCATCAACTCGTCAATAATTGGATAATCGGAAAGCATATGCAAGCCTTGTGAGTATACTCGTATTTTCCCCTTTTTACTCTTACCACTTTTGGGGTGTAACATGTTTATCTATCAACAAACTTACACATGAACATTTTGCTTAAACACATGAACATTCCTATAACATGCTTGTATACGTGATGGCTTGATGCTTTAAACTTGGATTAATCTTATGTGTTGAATTTATCATTAACTTCGTACGAGCCAAACCGTGACATATGTAGCGCTATAGGATTAACGACCCGCCTCTTTATCTTCGGTAATGTCATGAGCATATTGCGTTTCCTTGGTTTGATATGTTGGACACATACCATATTTAAATGTTCATCTTGAATCACATGCTTGCTATGAGGAATTGTTTAAAACTTATCTTTTGCTATGTATGTATCAAACTTGTATACTCGCCTTTGCTTTTGCATTGAATTTTATTTTTAAACATGTTACAGGTTGATGAGGACAATGCTAAGAAATGAAGTAGCGTTGATGCCTAGATACACATATAGACGCTAGAGTTTAATATGTAGTATCAATTTTGTTATGATTGCTATGTTTCTTTCGTTAAACTTGTTGTATTTGAATTTCTTGTAACGTTGACAATTTGTCTTATGAAATGAAATTGGATTATTTAAATACTTGTCACAATTATTAGCGTTATGATGTCTCGAGCAATCTTCACACTTCGTCTCATCCCGATGTTTCCGCTATTGGTTGGGGTGTGACAGATTAGTATCAGAGCCATAACTATAGTGAATTAGGAAAACTGCCATGCTTTTGACCTAGTCTATAGTTTTAGAGCCTTATTCTTATGTTTTACTTGAAACTACTTGCATGCTACCTTATTTGCTCTTATTCATTCTCTTTTGATCTTTTAAGCATATATGGCGCTTATGTGTTAACACTTGACTTGCTATACTTGCTTTATTATGTGCTAATACATGTTTTATTGTCCCACTCATTATGTGCTATTCTTAATATGCTTCATTGTGCGTTTATATTTGTTGTTTATTCCTTTAACATACTCTTTCACTCATACATTTTACTCGACTATTCTAAATCCTTAAACACTTGAGACGAATTCACCAAAATAGGCGTGAAACCCACAATTTGGTGAACGACTCACAATCTACCTATTCTTCTTTTTACACGAGATATCGCCATTAAGCTAGGAGTGAAATCCACATCTTAATGGTAAATCTCAAATTTCAAATTCTAGTGGACCCTCGTCAACATGTCGAAATTAAATTTTGACCCGACGAGCACCAACCACACTTCGGATACGAAATCGTCAAGTTAGGGGTGAAACCCGCACCTTGTCGACTAGTTCCACTCCTTGATATTTTGTTTTTCATAAATCCCGCCAAGTCTCGAAATTTCGATTGATTTGGGACATGTAGTAACTGGAAGGGTAAATACCGTTAACCGACTTGTCGGCAAGAGTATTTTACCTATTAGGCCAAAGCATGCTCCTCAAATTCGAAAGACTTTTCGACCACTTTGGTTAGTCATGTCACACCCCGACCACGTAGAACATACAAAACGTGGCGGAAACGTCGGGGAGTGTTGTAACAGAATCAATTGTTTCAAATCCATGGCAAATGAAGTTTCATTTTATAAATCAAACATGAAAGTTTACATTGTCTAAACAAGAATCAAAGCGTACATAACATAAATTAACTAGTTCTTGTCTCGTTTTAAGTCACTAAGGCACAGGTCCGCCTAAGTATGTCTTGATAAGTCCTATGCTTCATCTCCTGAAAACACATGTGAAAATAGGTACGTCAGCATAAAAATGCATGTGAGATACATTGGTTTTGTGAAAACGGAATTCATGACTTATGTTTGAGAAAATGTTTAGTCATGAACCTCGTATTTTGCTTTGTCTTGTAAATCATTTGAAAAACGGTAAGATCAAATGATATGTATAAATAAGAAGACACTGTATGGTTAAACGGATAACCATGAAAAATGCATTTGTATAAGATAAGTCGTTTGTAAAGCAATGTCTCGTGAAAAGTGTGTTATTTGTATAAAATGTCATATGTCTCAAATTGAAATGATTCAAATAACGCTACGATATGTTAATACCATACAAACACTTATATATAGGAAGTACCAGCGGCGTATCCACCATGCTTGTATCATATTACACACGCCTCGTTACTTAATCACTTACTCAAACCAAACCATCAGAATGAAATGTTTAACAACGCTAGAAATGTTCATGTATAGTTAAATGTCTATTGTCAAATGTAATTCATGTCAACGGATACAACTGGTTTACACGGTTCAATGGTTACAGACGGTTCATGAAATCAAAAGGGTAAGACGGTTCACATAGTCAAATGGTTACAACGGTTCAAAATGTAGGGTAATGTGTTCATATGCTGGATGAGCATATGCATCAGAAATGCAATGTGTAACAGTGTACTACGTATGCACACAATGGGCGTACGTAGCATGAAATGTATTGTAGAGTACAACGGTTCAAAATGTAGTATACTGTGTTCATATGCTGGATGAGCATATGCAACAGAAATGCAATGTGAAACAATGTACTACGTATGCACACAATGGGCATACGTAGCATGAAATGTATTGTAGAGTACAACGGTTCAAAATGTAGAATAATGTGTTCATATGCTGGATGAGCATATGCAACAGATATGCAATGGGAAACAATGTACTACGTATGCACACAATGGGCGTACGTAGCATGAAATGTATTGTAGAGTACAACGGTTCAAAATGTAGAATAATGTGTTCATATGCTGGATGAGCATATGCAACAGATATGCAATGTGAAACAATGTACTACGTATGCACACAATGGGCGTACGTAGCATAAATGTGATGTAAAGCAATGTACTATGTACGCACACAATGGGCATACATAGCATAAACACAATGAAATCATGTACTATATATGTACTATCGAACATAGCAGTATATGATGTGAAAACCGGAAAGCATGAAAGTAGCAAGTAGGCACATGTGTTTCACCCCAAAACAGTTTGGAAAACAGTAAAAGAGGGGTTCAATGTACTCACCTGAGATTGCTTTGAATTCCTTGTATAATAACCAGATAATGCAAGAGGTCACGGGATATCAAACGGCACCTAATAGGTAGCTATATTAATATACCGGACCAAAATCGGAGGGTCGGATAGTATGCGGGTTCGTAAACCAAACGAGTATGGAGACTCGTGTAATATGGTTTAACAAAGCCTACATACTAAAATGAAACCTAACCTAAGTGCTTACGCCCCATCATGACCCGTTTAGGTAGCTTAGGCTACCCTAACGCGTCGTTCGCGTAGAACGCGTCTGGAACGCCTAACATCGTGACCACAAGGTATAACCTCGGAAGGTTATAGCTACGGTCACCTAATGTGTTTGGTCGGATCCTAAAGATCGACCAAATGGGTCGGGTTCGAAAGTATAAGCGATGGTTTAGATCGCTTACCTTACGACCCTGTATAAGCACTAAACTAAAAGTGACGAGCTAAGCATGTTAGAACATGCTTAACTAAGTTTAGAAAACAGGTTTGACATCAAAACAAACGGCTTTGATGCTCACGAGTAGTTTGGTTACAAAATATGCAAGAATGCACATTTTGGCCGAAACTACGACCCGTCACTGAGCCTAGTTAACGTGGTGATCAGTAGGTATAGTCACTACGGACTATAACCATCGTGATCACGCTCACGTTATGAAGTTCCATGAACTTCGCATCGACCATAAGCTGGTCAATGCAGAAAGTCAACAAAATGTTGACTTTCGGACTCGAAAAGCGATAAAAGAGTGAAAGAAGACTTACGGAAGGTCCCCGAGTGCTAATCTAGATCAAATAGCTCAGGTATGGAACAATGGTTCCAACTTAGAGCCTTAAGATCAGATTTTGTGGGTTTTTAGAACAAAGAGGGGGGGTATTTATAGGAAAAGTGGAACCGTTAGGATCGTTTATCGAATATCGTGCCGCGATCTCGAGCGTACACTTGTCAAATTCTTGTGGTAAGTCAGAACTTGGCCCTTGGCTCCTGATTGGGTGAAAGGGCATTGCCCCTTGATCGAACGAAAGGCCAAACTGCATTAAATGCAAAGATTTTTCTGTCTGACAGTCTCACGCGCCCCGCGTAAGGATTTGGTAAATCCTTACGCGCCCCGCCTAAGGTTCCCAGATCAGAATTTACAATTTTGGTCCCTGCACTTCAGAAACACGTATTTTGGCCCATTTTTGGCACGTTTAAGCCCCGTTAACCTCATTTCAAGGCTCTAAGATGAAGTTAAAGTGTAGGGGACATGAAATATGCTCAAAAATATTCCGGATGTCGGTTCGTTTGGCCGTACGATTGCGATGTTCGCTTAATTACGACGGAAGGCGCATAAGCGCGAAACACGATCCAAATGACGCGACGAATGGATTTTTCTCATGCCCAACACTAAGGCATAATATAAGGATGCTTACATAAATTTTTGGATGTCCGGATGTATTCAGAACGTAAGTTATGCGCGAAAGTGCAAACTTGTGCACTTTTTGACACTTTTAGTCCCTGAATGATCCAAAAGTTTGTTTTAGCATACCAAACACCTCAAAGCCTATTTCTAAGCTATGTAGAGGATATTTAGGGTATGTTTAACTTATGAACATGTTCCGGAATGTTCGTTACAGTTCAAATTGGCATACTTTCGCAGTTTGTCAAGTTTAGTCCCTGTAAGCGAATTAACTTGTTTTTGCTATACCCAAGCCTTCAAAACTTATTTCTAAGTTATGTAAAGGTTATTTAAGGTATGTTGAGTATATGTTGATGTTCCGGAGTATTTTTCGCATTAAACTGAGTACGTTTACGCACCAGTTTGCGTATAATGCTCTAGAAAGCAATGTAGAGTTTGAAATTGAACAATAATTGATATGTGCAAAACATACACATATTTATACAAGATCCCAAGTATGAAATACAATATTTCATCGGCTTGGTATTTGTTTGATGGTCGCGGTGACACAGGTGTCACAGTCTCCCCTACTTTAGGAAATTTCGTCCCGAAATTTATTCGTAGGAGTCTAATTGTGAATTTGCCAAATAACCACCAATGATATGTGAGGCAATATCTTGTCATTTCCTTAACGGTCATTCTTCCGAAACGAAAATGAACAGACGGGTCATTTTCAATGGTTGCTTCATCAGAATTGGAAATGAAGGATTACACAACGGATATTCATTTCCTCAACGGATAATCTTAAGAAACGAAAATGAACAAACGGGGTCATCTTCAACGGTTGCTTCCTCAGAGTTGGAAATGAAGTATTACACAACGGATATTCATTTCCTCAACGGATAATCTTCAGAAACGAAAATGAACTAACGGACTCATCTTCAACGGTTGCTTCCTCAGAGTTGGAAATGAAGGATTACACACGGATATTCATTTCCTCAACGGATAATCTTCAGAAACGAAAATGAACAAACGGGGTCATCTTCAACGGTTGCTTCCTCAGAGTTGGAAATGAAGTATTACACAACGGATATTCATTTCCTCAACGGATAATCTTCAGAAACGAAAATGAACTAACGGAGTCATCTTCAACGGTTGCTTCCTCAGAGTTGGAAATGAAGGATTACACAACGGATATTCATTTCCTCAACGGATAAATCTTCAGAAACGAAAATGAGCAAACGGGGTCATCTTCAACGGGTATTCTTCAGATTTGGAAATGAAGGATAAACGGATATTCATTTCCTCAACGGATAAATCTTCAGAACGAAAATGAACAAACGGAGTCATTTTTCCTCGACGGGTATTCTTCAGATTTGGAAATGAAGGATAAACGGATATTCATTTCCTCAACGGATATTCTTCAGAAGTGAAAAATGAATAGCTAGTTCATTTTTCCTCAACGGATGCTTCATCAGAATTGGAAATGAATAGGGTTAACTCTAGACACATGACAGGACTTGCTGTGATTTCTGTGCACTAAATTCCATAATTATGTATGCATCCATAATTACGTAATCCCTTGCACAGTCCGCACAGTTTGTTTTTTTGGGGAAGGATATCAAACTTGTGACGAGGGTGACTAGACTTCCATCGGTTCCTTTTAATTAGATCGACAGGGGATCCTCTTGGTTAGGCCACCAAGGAGTCCTTTCAGCTATATCATCACATGATATCCCTAACCAGATTTTTGGATGAATCTGTTTAGCTAGACCACTCAAGGGGTCTAATTATGAAGTAGTACTTTATAATCCGAGGGACTTAACTATAACATAGAAGTCCATTGAGGATTTTAAGTAATACCTTTGGGCATCCTACTATGAATCTCTTGTACACGGATATGTAAGATTCTACGAAGATTTGGATAACATAATTTGGATCACACAACAATACATAAGGAAACACATAAGCACATAGTCACATAATTGTTTAATTTGATCATAATTTGTTATTAACTTGTTATCGATTGAATACGGATATGGAAACCTGTCGACGGATCTCAATGTTCACTGGAATCTATCTGAGAAGATAGAAAGATCTCCCAAAATTCGATTTTTGATTACAAGGAATCACCACATTCGAATGAAGGTATACAACAATTAAAGACTTACGGGAAATTCCTAGGTACCCTATTAAGGATTTATAGTGGTACCTTGGGTATTCGTCTTGTGTTGTAACCTGCGCCTTGTACTTCGTTTCCTTAGAATAAACGGGTACTTAGGAATTCCGTGGAAGACGCAAGCGATTATAGAATGGGAGAATTTTGGGGGTAGTTTGTTCTTCAAGGAATACGGTTCCTTGATTGTCGGTATTGCAAGGGATATGTCGTTTATACATGCAACCATAGAAATACATTGCAATGTAAATGAAAGATTTATTTATAAACAACGATATCAACTGTTCCTTGGATCTTGACAACAAAAGAAACTTAATACATAAGACATGATTATTTCTAAACGATGTTGTCTTCTAGTCAGTCGGGTGATCATCCTTGTGCTGGATTTGCATTAGCAAGGTTTGGGCAATTTCTTCGGAAATGACCCATCTCGCCACAGTTGAAACAAGAACCTGGTAGGAAACGACCTTGAGCGGGATTGTTGCCAGCTTGGTTTGGTGCAGCTGCAGCTGGGCAAATTCTTGTTGTATGGCCTATGAGTCCACAAGTTTGGCATTTGCGGCACTGTACATTAGCGTGATGATGGAGGCTACATTGGTTCCACAAGGGTGCAGTTCCATTGTATGGTTTTCTAGCAGGGTTGAGCTGGTTGGTTGGGGACGGCTTGACCATTGTGAGCGACCACGGCGAAGTTCTGAGAAGCCTTTCGCTTCCTTGACTTCTTAGGAGATTCAGTCTGTTCATCCATGGTCTTTGATTCCTCGATTGGGTTCGATTCCCCGGCCGATTTCTTGTCACCTTTTCGAAAAAGTTTATGCTTTCTGATCTGCGATTCAGTCAAGGTTGCAGATAGCTCAATGGCCTGACGGAGTTTGGTAGGGTTGCTACCAGTGACAATGTCTTGTACCGAGTCAGGCAGGCCGTCGATGTACCTTTCGATAGCCTTGTCGAGTGGGGCGACCATAGTCGGGCAAAGTAGACTCAACTCCTCAAACCTATCAGTATATGCCCTGTGTTCGCCACTATCTTGTTTCAAATCATCAAACTCCTTCTCCAACGCTCGTTGTTCATGACGAGGACAAAACTCTCTCATCATAAGTGCTCTCAGTTCAGCCCATGTTTGTGCTAGAGCAACATCTGCACCACGGTCTCTCATTACCGCGTTCCACCATGTAAGAGCCCTCTTCTGAAACACACTCGAAGAAAACTCGACCTTGCGATTTTCCGGACACTGCACGTGGCGAAAGGTATTCTCGATGCTCTCGAACCATTGGAGAAGCCCAGTTGCTCCCTCAGAACCACTAAACTTGAGTGGTTTAGCCGAGTTAAAGTTCTTGAAATTGCATGTACCATTGTTGTTGTTGTTGGCTTGGTTCCATTGAGCAAAGAGATTTGGGAATTGAGCAGCCATCTGCTGCGCAATAATTTCTGCCAGCTCGGCAGTTGCTATCTGGTGTTCGCGTCGAGGAGGCATTCTAAAAGAGGAAAACATGAAAGGAAACAAATAAAATGGTATTGGGTAAGAATAGGATGTTACAATCACTGACCATAATCACGGTTGATGGTCACTTGTTTGAATCATGAAGCAAACAAACAACACCAGGGCTGAATCAAAGCAAATAGATCCTCATAGTGTATCGCGAAGACATGCTCGCCTATAAGTGGACACTCACCCCAAGAGTTCCCAGGTAAGAGTGACTGGTCCGATTATGCGGATTTGTACGAACACTCTAACCTTAGACAGAAAACCCAGGGTACAGGCATTCACCCTTCCAGTTCGCACGTGTTCACACAATTTAGGACCCAAAACTTTGACGGGAGTTTTGAAAATTCAAAGGGGTTCAAAACCTTATAACAAAGGGTTCAAAACCTTACAATAGAGGGTTCAAAACCTAGTAATCAATCATCCTAGAACAGATGATTAGCTTTCAAGGCGGTTTCGAAATTTATGTTCTTGTTGTGGTCGTCGCCTAAGGGTAGGTGACGGTATTGTTTTGTGACTAAACGCAAGTAAACTCGCGTTAGGTTCCTAGGAAGGTTATAGACTAGGTCAAAGCATTACTAATAACCTAATTCCCTATAACCATTGGCTCTGATACCATCTTTTCTGTCACACCCCGACCACGTAGAACATACAAAACGTGGCGGAAACGTCGGGGAGTGTTGTAACAGAATCAATTGTTTCAAATCCATGGCAAATGAAGTTTCATTTTATAAATCAAACATGAAAGTTTACATTGTCTAAACAAGAATCAAAGCGTACATAACATAAATTAACTAGTTCTTGTCTCGTTTTAAGTCACTAAGGCACAGGTCCGCCTAAGTATGTCTTGATAAGTCCTATGCTTCATCTCCTGAAAACACATGTGAAAATAGGTACGTCAGCATAAAAATGCCTGTGAGATACATTGGTTTTGTGAAAACGGAATTCATGACTTATGTTTGAGAAAATGTTTAGTCATGAACCTCGTATTTTGCTTTGTCTTGTAAATCATTTGAAAAACGGTAAGATCAAATGATATGTATAAATAAGAAGACATTGTATGGTTAAACGGATAACCATGAAAAATGCATTTGTATAAGATAAGTCGTTTGTAAAGCAATGTCTCGTGAAAAGTGTGTTATTTGTATAAAATGTCATATGTCTCAAATTGAAATGATTCAAATAACGCTACGATATGTTAATACCATACAAACACTTATATATAGGAAGTACCAGCGGCGTATCCACCATGCTTGTATCATATTACACACGCCTCGTTACTTAATCACTTACTCAAACCAAACCATCAGAATGAAATGTTTAACAACGCTAGAAATGTTCATGTATAGTTAAATGTCTATTGTCAAATGTAATTCATGTCAACGGATACAACTGGTTTACACGGTTCAATGGTTACAGACGGTTCATGAAATCAAAAGGGTAAGACGGTTCACATAGTCAAATGGTTACAACGGTTCAAAATGTAGGGTAATGTGTTCATATGCTGGATGAGCATATGCATCAGAAATGCAATGTGAAACAGTGTACTACGTATGCACACAATGGGCGTACGTAGCATGAAATGTATTGTAGAGTACAACGGTTCAAAATGTAGTATACTGTGTTCATATGCTGGATGAGCATATGCAACAGAAATGCAATGTGAAACAATGTACTACGTATGCACACAATGGGCATAAGTAGCATGAAATGTATTGTAGAGTACAACGGTTCAAAATGTAGAATAATGTGTTCATATGCTGGATGAGCACATGCAACAGATATGCAATGGGAAATAATGTACTACGTATGCACACAATGGGCGTACGTAGCATGAAATGTATTGTAGAGTACAACGGTTCAAAATGTAGAATAATGTGTTCATATGCTGGATGAGCATATGCAACAGATATGCAATGTGAAACAATGTACTACGTATGCACACAATGGGCGTACGTAGCATAAATGTGATGTAAAGCAATGTACTATGTACGCACACAATGGGCATACATAGCATAAACACAATGAAATCATGTACTATATATGTACTATCGAACATAGCAGTATATGATGTGAAAACCGGAAAGCATGAAAGTAGCAAGTAGGCACATGTGTTTCACCCCAAAACAGTTTGGAAAACAGTAAAAGAGGGGTTCAATGTACTCACCTGAGATTGCTTTGAATTCCTTGTATAATAACCAGATAATGCAAGAGGTCACGGGATATCAAACGGCACCTAATAGGTAGCTATATTAATATACCGGACCAAAATCGGAGGGTCGGATAGTATGCGGGTTCGTAAACCAAACGAGTATGGAGACTCGTGTAATATGGTTTAACAAAGCCTACATACTAAAATGAAACCTAACCTAAGTGCTTACGCCCCATCATGACCCGTTTAGGTAGCTTAGGCTACCCTAACGCGTCATTCGCGTAGAACGCGTCTGGAACGCCTAACATCGTGACCACAAGGTATAACCTCGGAAGGTTATAGCTACGGTCACCTAATGTGTTTGGTCGGATCCTAAAGATCGACCAAATGGGTCGGGTTCGAAAGTATAAGCGATGGTTTAGATCGCTTACCTTACGACCCTGTATAAGCACTAAACTAAAAGTGACGAGCTAAGCATGTTAGAACATGCTTAACTAAGTTTAGAAAACAGGTTTGACATCAAAACAAACGGCTTTGATGCTCACGAGTAGTTTGGTTACAAAATATGCAAGAATGCACATTTTGGCCGAAACTACGACCCGTCACTGAGCCTAGTTAACGTGGTGATCAGTAGGTATAGTCACTACGGACTATAACCATCGTGATCACGCTCACGTTATGAAGTTCCATGAATTTCGCATCGACCATAAGCTGGTCAATGCAGAAAGTCAACAAAATGTTGACTTTCGGACTCGAAAAGCGATAAAAGAGCGAAAGAAGACTTACGGAAGGTCCCCGAGTGCTAATCTAGATCAAATAGCTCAGGTATGGAACAATGGTTCCAACTTAGAGCCTTAAGATCAGATTTTGTGGGTTTTTAGAACAAAGAGGGGGGGGGGTATTTATAGGAAAAGTGGAACCGTTAGGATCGTTTATCGAATATCGTGCCGCGATCTCGAGCGTACACTTGTCAAATTCTTGTGGTAAGTCAGAACTTGGCCCTTGGCTCCTGATTGGGTGAAAGGGCATTGCCCCTTGATCGAACGAAAGGCCAAACTGCATTAAATGCAAAGATTTTTCTGTCTGACAGTCTCACGCGCCCCGCGTAAGGATTTGGTAAATCCTTACGCGCCCCGCCTAAGGTTCCCAGATCAGAATTTACAATTTTGGTCCCTGCACTTCAGAAACACGTATTTTGGCCCATTTTTGGCACGTTTAAGCCCCGTTAACCTCATTTCAAGGCTCTAAGATGAAGTTAAAGTGTAGGGGACATGAAATATGCTCAAAAATATTCCGGATGTCGGTTCGTTTGGCCGTACGATTGCGATGTTCGCTTAATTACGACGGAAGGCGCATAAGCGCGAAACACGATCCAAATGACGCGACGAATGGATTTTTCTCATGCCCAACACTAAGGCATAATATAAGGATGCTTACATAAATTTTTGGATGTCCGGATGTATTCAGAACGTAAGTTATGCGCGAAAGTGCAAACTTGTGCACTTTTTGACACTTTTAGTCCCTGAATGATCCAAAAGTTTGTTTTAGCATACCAAACACCTCAAAGCCTATTTCTAAGCTATGTAGAGGATATTTAGGGTATGTTTAACTTATGAACATGTTCCGGAATGTTCGTTACAGTTCAAATTGGCATACTTTCGCAGTTTGTCAAGTTTAGTCCCTGTAAGCGAATTAACTTGTTTTTGCTATACCCAAGCCTTCAAAACTTATTTCTAAGTTATGTAAAGGTTATTTAAGGTATGTTGAGTATATGTTGATGTTCCGGAGTATTTTTCGCATTAAACTGAGTACGTTTACGCACCAGTTTGCGTATAATGCTCTAGAAAGCAATGTAGAGTTTGAAATTGAACAATAATTGATATGTGCAAAACATACACATATTTATACAAGATCCCAAGTATGAAATACAATATTTCATCGGCTTGGTATTTGTTTGATGGTCGCGGTGACACAGGTGTCACAAGTCAAAGTTCCGTTTTGGAACCATCCAAATTTTGATCAACATGTGTTTCTAATATTTATTTTATACGATGCAATCTTTCAAACTCGAGTATACTTTCGATATTCTCTTTTCATGCACACAACATATTGAACCTTTTCCATACATTTATATATATGCATGATTTCATATAATTTAAATTCATATTCCTTGTAACGACGAGTGGAGACATATCATTAAGATTGGAGTGATTTCCTTACCTTGACGACTAACTCCACTCCCCTTTTTCTAAAAAAAAAACGACATCATCAACGAGTTAGGGGTGATTCCCTTACCTAGGTGATCGTTACCAAAACGTCTCTTCAAAATATCTTATTATGCAAACTCGATCATATTTTATACCCAAATTGTTTATCATTATTCAAAATACCCACTCATACCGATTTCAAAATGCATTGTTTTATTAAACGTACTTCTTATTCTACAATCTATTTTCACTCAACTCATATACGCGAAATTCATAATCATGTCTTAAAACGTTTTATTGCTCGAACTTCAAAACCTTACGAAATGCTACCTATCAATTTAATTGGCTCAATGAAACTCTTGCCCATGAACTTCATATTCGACTTAATCACTAAAACATGCTCACCTTCTACTTTTAATCAAAATCCAACCAACCTTTCTCAAATACTTATAAGATCTTATAGAAGTTATATGATTGTTTTACCAAATACCCTTTTCAACATCAACAAATCATTTGTTAATTTTTTTTAATCACTAAGTCCTTTTGCTAATTTTCTCTTCTAAGGATCCTAGTTTTCACAAGAACCTCCTAAATTCATAATTTCTTATTTGATGAAACGAACTTACTTTTTAACGAAAACCTTTTTCCTACACCAATTTACAAAACACGTGGGCAAGAAGACTTCATAGGGACCGACCATTTTTCGGATTACGTAAACCCTTTTAAACAAAATTAGCATTTCCATTTGTTACAAAATACGTTATGCATAACCAACGAGTACTTTATGTTCCTATACATATACAAACTATACCCTACCTTTCAAGCCAAGCTCAATCTAATTTTGATTCGACAAACTCAACGTTTTGTTTAAACAACTATACATGCACATCATCTTACACATTTTAGTCGATATCTCGCGATAACATCATTTATATCGTTCGTATCTACATACTTAACCTTTTTTTATCCGCAATGTCTCAACGTACACTATATACGCAATATTTATTATTCATATCTACACCTATGTTCATACGTTTATGCTTGTACTTATACACATACTACTTACACGTTTATGTTTATGCTCATACATACATGCGTATTCATACTTAAACTTATGCTCATATTTTCATCAATACTCATGATTCATACATTCGTACCTATACGCGAGGGTAATCCAAGAGATTTGCTTGCGTGGGTCCCCTACATACTTAAGCATGGACTTGCTTACATACTACATTCTTACATGAGCACATTCTAAATTTTTTATGTATACCCGGATTCATACACAACTAGTACAAGCTGTGCAGATCATGCGACGATCAAAATAATCGCGGGTGCACACGGGATTATAGTGATAGGCGTATGAGAACCATAGAGTGTGCTACTGCGTATGGTAAGACACGGAACGTAACATGACACCGAAGACGAAACGGGCGTAACATGGTCAAAACATGGTGGATACGCCGCTGGTACTTCCTATATATAAGTGTTTTCACCATGTTACCAAACTTTCGTAAAACGTGCCATGAGAAATTCAGTGTTTTACAGACCTCTTAGACCTAATACAAGCTTTAAACAACTCACAAACGCATTTTGTCCGATTATCCATGACGAGACTTCATCTTTAACACGCTACTTTCAACTATCTAATACTTATATCATTCATATACTTGCATTCGTTTAGTGTCAATTGTTCACCCCATACTCCTATTATTCTCCATTATCCTTTCTTTCATATGAACCCCGTTCGCAATCAAGCTTGTTTAAACATTCAAATCCTAACTTATCTCATTACCTTTAAAACCGTCTTCCTATTCTTTATTCTTATGTAAATGTACTTAGTATACCTTTAACGCTTTATTCAAAGTACCAAATCTTTTCGTTACTCTCAAAAACAATTTTTACGAAAATGTGATTTTTATACTATCCTTTAAACTCCCCATGCAAACTACCACACTTTTCATCAAAATACTAAACGCATTATACGAAAGTTATGCTTCTTGGATATCATATTTTAAAAATACTTCTCCATTCTGGGA
The DNA here is from genome assembly GCF_002127325.2 of Helianthus annuus. Classification (NCBI taxonomy): domain Eukaryota; kingdom Viridiplantae; phylum Streptophyta; class Magnoliopsida; order Asterales; family Asteraceae; genus Helianthus; species Helianthus annuus. Next base: position 118,097,436 of record NC_035440.2, read on the forward strand.
CATTCAAACTTATTTAAACTCCTTTGCCTATGCGCACGCATACACGTTTTTACCTATGCTTAAACGCCTCAACTCATTTTAGTCAAACAAATTCCTATCCTATCGTTCTTCAAAATTTCGTACTTTTCTAAACGTTTCAAAACTCCCAAGTCTCGATTCTTTTAGCCAAAATGCTTTTTCTCCAAGGTCTTCCTAAAGGAGGGGAGACTGTAACGCCCTGCTTTTTCATACTTTCCATAATTAGAAAGCTCGCCTTGTAATGCTATTTTTGGAAATCTTGTATTATTGTAGTCGTCTTTCCGTTGTAAAATCCGAGACTTGGATCATAAATAAAATTCGTACTTCTTTAAATTCACCATCTACATATTCATACATGTTCATACGTTCGAATTCATTGTACATCGAATCCTTATTTGTAATTCATACTTATACGATACTCATTCACGATGCATGTCCATGCTTGTCCTTAAATTGTTGATACTTAAAAACCCCTAATAATATGCTTATTTATACAACGGTTAATCATCTAATATGTGACATATACTTGCCACTTACAAACATGTTACATACTTGTACATTACACTTTTTACCTAGTTAAATCATGTTTTATTCCATATTTTACCTTGTTACAAGTTAGGGGAAACATTGTTGCATATTATTACACAACTTAATTAACAAAATTACTCATTATAATGTTTTAAATATAAAAAAAATAAAGAAATATGGCAGCCCAATTCAGCAAAATTCAGCCCCATATAGTTAGGTTTTGTGGGCTAGTTTCAAGGTTTAACCCCTTCTAAACACTTCCAAAGCCCAACCCATTGAAACCCTAATCCTTCCCCCTATAAATACCACTTATAACCAGCCTCCCTACCACTTTTGCAACATTAAAAACTCTCAAAACATCCTCCAAACCGTAGCTGAAAGCATGGGTTCGAGCAGATTGACACCCCTTCACGAAAATGAGCATAACTCACTCAATTCTTATCCGATTCACTCGATTCTTTTTCCTACTACTTTGTATTGACCTTATCTACGTTTCCATGGGTTTTTTCACAGTAAATAAGTCCCTGGAACTCCGGCAAAAAGGCTCCAAAGTCCACTGATTGTTTTTGTTTTCATGAAATCCTTGTTATTTCTTACCAAACTTGAGTCTATCTCTTCTCAAACCTATGTCCTAATGCTTACAACACTTTAGTGGTTGGTTAGGCTTCAAAACAAGGTTGAGACACTTAAAAAAATCAGAGGATTAAACCTCATAAACTTGGTGTTTTGTTTAGGGTTTTTAACCCACAAGTCATGTCAAACTTTGTCTTTGATACATGAGTGATTATGGAACAACTTGGGTTGTCCTACATACGATCCTCACATGATTTGATGATTTCTCTATAGATAGGTTGTTTATGTTATTGTGCTAATCCTAGTTCGTGACCCTCCTTGGTTGTTTTTTTTACATAAAGTGAAGTGGTGAACATTCAAGGGGTTCCTAAATGGAAGCATGTCCTTCCTACCCCATACATGACATCTATGATAACACGAGGTGCCTAAATGAAGATCCTAATCTTCTACCTCCTACTTGAATTATTGGACTAAATAATATGTAGTACTTAACCTAGATATATATATATACACTCATTCGAACCTTTGATGTTGAACTCGTGTTTATATGTTAAAGTAGTAGAACATCACCTAAGACCTAAACCTTGTTGTGATTCTTATGGGTGTTCAACTCATGAAAACATTATCATAACCCTTGTGGTTACCAAGTGTCATACAAGTGTTAAGTGTTGAAGATGATTACTTTCTCATGCTATTCCCATATCTTACTTTTATGTTGTTTTAATTACCGAATCTCGACTCTAAGCATACTTGAACTTTAACCCTACACATTCAATCTTCTAACCTCATCAACTCGTCAATAATTGGATAATCGGAAAGCATATGCAAGCCTTGTGAGTATACTCGTATTTTCCCCTTTTTACTCTTACCACTTTTAGGGTGTAACATGTTTATCTATCAACAAACTTACACATGAACATTTTGCTTAAACACATGAACATTCGTATAACATGCTTGTATACGTGATGGCTTGATGCTTTAAACTTGGATTAATCTTATGTGTTGAATTTATCATTAACTTCGTACGAGCCAAACCGTGACATATGTAGCGCTATAGGATTAACGACCCGCCTCTTTATCTTCGGTAATGTCATGAGCATATTGCGTTTCCTTGGTTTGATATGTTGGACACATACCATATTTAAATGTTCATCTTGAATCACATGCTTGCTATGAGGAATTGTTTAAAACTTATCTTTTGCTATGTATGTATCAAACTTGTATACTCGCCTTTGCTTTTGCATTGAATTGTATTTTTAAACTTGTTACAGGTTGATGAGGACAATGCTAAGAAATGAAGTAGCATTGATGCCTAGATACACATATAGACGCTAGAGTTTAATATGTAGTATCAATTTTGTTATGATTGCTATGTTTCTTTCGTTAAACTTGTTGTATTTGAATTTCTTGTAACGTTGACAATTTGTCTTATGAAATGAAATTGGATTATTTAAATACTTGTCACAATTATTAGCGTTATGATGTCTCGAGCAATCTTCACACTTCGTCTCATCCCGATGTTTCCGCCATTGGTTGGGGTGTGACAGAATGCAACCCTTGAAAAACAAGGAGACATTGCAACTGAAATCAAATCTTCCATAAAGGGTAAAGTTGTTCACATTACACCACAATCCATCTCCGAAGTCTTTCAACTCGATGACCATGCAGGTAAAACTTCCTTCACCAAAAACGAGTTGCACATTGACTTCATTGAAAGAGGGTATGAAGCCACAATGATGACGAAACTGACCTTAGAAAAGGGTTATTTTCCTCCTGCAACAAGATTTTTATTTCATACCCTCCTAGTATGTGTTTCAAACAAAACCACTTCTTTCAATGAGATCCCTATAAAGATTCAAAATCTGGGATATGCGATTCTTCAAGAAGAAAATTATAACTATTCTCGGGAAATCTTTAAAGATTTGGTTAATAATGTTGAAAGTAAATCATTTTTACTGTTTCCAAGGTTTTTAAGCTATTATTTTCAAAAGAAATTCAGTAAGGATGATTTTCTTCTAATAAACCAAGGTGAAACAACTACAATAAACTGTCTAACATCTGAAACATTTTCACGTATGTTAGCACCTTGCAAAACACAAGCAGGGGTACCTGAGCAGACTTTAGCAGTTACCACTGCTCCTCAGGTATCTGCTGCTGAGCCTACTGCTATAGGTGATCAAAGCAGCAGAACAACTGTTTTGAAACCCACACCTACCACACCAAAAAGGCCATCCAAAAAGAAAAATCAAAAACCCTCCAAACCAATCAAAAAGGCAACTCTGGCAGATGAGATACCAGAGTTAATGTCTGTGACAACACAAATGTCACTAGAAACCACTGCTGCTTCTTCCTCACAGCAGTTGGTACAAATATCTCAACCCACAACCATAACTCCTCCTGCTTCTTCACAAAAAGGACAGGTTGTACACAAAGGGCCACCACATCATGATGCTCTGGATACACTTGTTTCCATCATCCACAGCTCAATGCCCGGAGCAATTCCGCCTTCTAGACCCACCATCACATCCTCAATTCCCCCAAAAACACAACTACTGTTGGATGCAATTGACTTGAACCAGGCACTATCCAGTCCTTCTCAATCACCTGTCAATGAGAATATACCTCAACAAATGACTGGGCCTGCTGTATCATCCATTGCTAACCCACCAACAAAACCTGAGGAGGTTACACCCATCGAGTTACAAGTAACTCTTTGCGGTAATCCAAGTGAAGCAGCCACTACAACTGTTGAACCTACAGGTTTACAGTTGGGCAGTGGTTTCATTAATAAGACTTCCTTGGAAGCAATTCCTTACATAGCACCTCCGCCAACCACCAGTGGATTTATATATCCAACTGGCATCATCAAAAGGTTGTCAAGTGTTGAAGGAAGAAGACCCCAGTACCAAGAAAAAGGGGCATCAGTGGTTAGTGTTTAGAATAAATTCCCTACATCTGCCACTGATGAAACCACTGTTAGTGGGAAATCAGATGATCCCATTAAATTGGGTGATGATTTAAAGTACCAGAAATTGACGGATCATGTTAAAAAACTTGATAACTCTGTTGCAGAACTCAAAAATATGCTCCAGCAGTTGTTACAGGTACAAAAGGTACAATCCACTGTTGTTCCACCTCAAGCACCTGCTCTATAACAAGCACCTGCTACAAATGAGTTCTGGAATCTCTTTCAACCTTATCTCCATCATCAGGCACAACTGGCAGATCAGCAACATGAAAAACATGTTCAACAGCTGAGAAATGCTATGGAGTCTAGGTTCAAAGACACTCAGGCTGATCTAAAGGCTCTCAAAACTCGGATCCTGCACACCACTGGCACTGCTCCTCCACCAGTATTTTTCAATGATCATCTCCCTGAAGATAATGCCAAAAAGGGGGAGAAAATTCAAGAATGGAGAAGAAAGGGAATAACTGATGGTCTTTACCTTGCACCAGAAAATTCAAATATGACCAAGCAGATCCCTTTGCCAGATGGTAGTAAAAAGATTGATGAGACTACAAATGCACTTGCAGAAGCACTTGCTTGTGTAAAAAGGGATAGAGAGGCCAAAAAGAAAGCCAAGGTGGATTATCCGGATCAGGGTACTTCAGGGTCAAGAGATGATGAAAAGAAGAAGCCTACTAGAAAAGTAAGGCTACCCAAATCCATTCCGGTCAGGCGTTCAAAGTCTGCTCAAAACCCACCTCCCAAAACTGGTGTTGTAACCTCTGTTGTATCAACTGTTGTTGGTACCTCAGTAGTTTCAACATCTGCTCCCACTTCAACACACACCACCTCAACACACATTTCATCTACTGCTTTTCCACCATCACCACCAAAATCACAATCACCTCCTGTCAAAAGGCAGAAGACAGCAGATGTTAAAACATCTGTTGTAAAGACAGCAGTGGTTGGAACACCAGTTGTTTCAACAGCTGTTAGTCTATCACAAACCACTGCTACTACAACCACCTTTCCATCCAAAACATCATCAGTCCCTTCTCAAATAAAGAGGAGGAGGCTAACTCCTAAAGATGATGTCACTTCACCATCCCAAACATCTTCAAAACCTTTAGCCCTTGTCAATATACCAAAACCAGTTCCACTTTCTTCTGTTCCTATGCACAAACCTTTACCTCCTGCAGGTGTTCAATTTCCTCTTGAACTAGAAGCTGTCAGAGAAGAGATAAAATCCTTCTATACTGAGGATGACCCTGCCAAAAGGAGTTTGCCCTCAATCAAAGGATATCCATAGCCCAAAAACATTGATGAATATTTGAAAATAAAGGCCAAACAAGCAGAGGATATCTCACAAAGAAACTCACAAGGGAAATCTGACAAAGAAGTTTCAAGATACTACCAATATCTGCTTACACAGGTCAATTCCCTGGAACGTTTTGCAAAGAATGTTAGTCAATAAATTTCTGAAAGAGCAGCTGAAACTCTGAAGAAAGACTACATTGAAAGCATCATGTTTTACAAGAAATACAAAGGAGAGAGACACATGTACAAAGAGTGGACTATCCCAGAGCTTGAAGCTGAATCAGCCAGAATTCAAGTTATGATAAAAAGGAAAGTCACTCACACTCCTCCTGATTGGGCAAAGTTCAAAAAGAATGTACCTGAAAAGTAGTTGGAACTGAAAAGAATGAAAGAAGAATTGGTTGTTGCTGAATTTGGCACCAAAAGACAAGTAGCTAGATGGAAGGAAGATTTGGTCAGGTCAACCTACAGAAGGTTGAAGGAGTTAAGGAAGAAAGATCCTAAAATCCCTCAAAAACCTGATTACCCTGAAGCAGCGGTTTCAAAAGGACCATCAAAGCTGCAAATCAGGAGATCCACTGCTCCAGCTGGTACTGCCTTTTACAAAAGAAGGAGTCAAAGCCAGCTAGGTGCTGAAACTGTTCAAGATATTCTTACTGGCAATGCTGTTGTAAAAGAAGGCCTGTTAAGAACGTTGAAAGAAGAACTTGAACAAGAAAATTCTGCTCCCACTGCTCAGCCAGTGATGAACCGGCCAACCTCTCCAAATACTTCTGCAAATAAGCATCTCCCAAGAAACCCACCAGGCTCAAAAATACAAAAGTGGGCAACTGACAAACAGACTCGCGTATTGACTTTGCTCAGGTCTGGTGGAGAAGTGAAGAAAATATTAAGGGAACAAGCTCTTGGCTTGAGTCTTGAAGATTTGCAGGATCTCCTTGATCTTCCACTTAGCAGGGATGATGAAGATACAGATGCCCTTAGCTTTGAATTGCAATTTAAAGGCCAGATAAGGGAGCTGTTGATGAGGCAATAAAATATCCACAATAATGAAGAGTTTTGGCATTATCTGTTCCAGGGGGAGATTGTTGGGATTGAACCCTATCAGAGGAACAGATAATGTAAAGCCAAAACTGGGTCAGCTCAGTGGATTCAGAATAAGCAGATGCTGATATGCATATCTCTCCCCTTGAAAGTGATTACAACAACTGATGACCTCCTATCTGCTGATCTTACTAACTGCTGACCAATATCTGCTGCTCAATTAAAGATCTGATGAAGACTCAAGTCCTGCTGATTCAATCTACTGCCTTGAGTCAAGCACTGCTGATCCGGACAAGTGCTGCTGGGTTCACAGCAGTAGAAGGTTGCAGCAGTTGTTCTATAGTCTGTTCTGTAATAGAATGTAATAGCAGTAGTTAACACAAGCAATGTCTGTATAGATCAGAGGTTAGAGTTTGTTAGGAGGTTAGATGTCACTTTCATGGTGACGTCAGCTAAAGATGCTCAGTAGTTTGCAAGTGCTTATAAATAGTACATTACTTTGTACTGTTCTATTAGCTCTTCACATCATTCGTCTTCTTTGCACGAACAAACTACTGAGCTCGGGCTGAGGGGGAGTTTGCATTCATACATCATCATTGTAATCGTGTTTGAAATAAATTCAATCATTCGGTTCTATGTGTAAAGATGTTTGATTAAAAGTATTACTCTCATTTGATTGTATACAAAGTTTGTGATCATCTTAATTTCCACTGCACACTCATTCATTTCCATCTTATTTTACAAACAAAAGTACAATCAAAAGGAAACTTAGATCCAACATCAAATTATTCTTAGACATTGAATTTCTGATTCAAAATGTGATTTAGGAAAAGATTGACAACGTTTTCAAATTGGTTGAAATTGAGAAATCTGAAATTACAAAATCTGCTGGAAAGAGCAAGAAAACTTTTTGTAACAAACCTAGTTACAACAAGAAAAAAACAAAGGCTGGGTTGGGTTATAAAAAGAAACAAAATCAAAAGAAACAATTTGGAAAGACAAATCATCAGAAAAAGATGAACTTTATTCATCGAACAAGTTCAAAAGAAGAGAAAGAACTCCAATTTAGATGACAGTCTAATGAAGAGTTCTACACTCAAAGAAACAACAACAATAGGCCAAAGATGTTTCCAAGAAAACATGCTTTAAATGTGATCAAATTAGACAAGTTGGTCGTAAGTGTCCAAATCTAAAGCTTGTTGATGTTGAAAAGAAAAGAAGGTTGAGGTTGAAAATCATAAGTCAAACAAGTTTCAAACAAAGCAAACTTGGAAGCCGAAAACATCCAAGGTTGAATCACAACAAACTTGGAATTCAAATACACCCAGATTTCGGATAACACAAAGTTGGAAACCAGCAGTTGATATGACCAAACCAAACCAATTTTGGAAACCAAAAGCTAATTTGTCACAGCAAAACATTCAAAATTAATCAAGATTTTATCAAAGGAAATTTTCAAAAGGGCAAATCTGGGTGGTCAAGGGACAAAAGGCTTCTGTTGATGAGAAGAATAAAGAGAATGTTTGAGAAAAAAGATCGAAATTTTCCAGTTCTACCTGGGAAAATAATGTTCAGCTACCTGAGTAAAAACAGGCTTGGGTTGCTTTATTCAAGTAATTGAATTGTTTAAAAGTGCAGGTGCTCCAACAGACGGTTGAATGTCAGATTGAGCAAAGGAGCAGCCTGGCACAGGAGGCTACAGATCCCTACAAGTGAAAAACAGGGAGTTGGATTGTTTTTGTATATAAATAAACCATAATCAAAAATCCAAAAAATAGAAAATTTAAAAAAACCCAAAATATGTTATTATTTTATCAAAAATTGAAAAATAAAAAAATATGTGTTTATTTTTAAATTTGTTAAAAAAATCAAAAATTTGAAAAAATATGTTGACTTAACACGCTGAAACCCTCATGGCTGAACAAACATGATTATTTCACAAGTGATTAAAAATGGTTTTCACATTGTTAAAAATCAATGTGTTGTAAATCATGGGGGTAATTTCTTCAAAACAGAGCATGTGAAGCAGAAAATGGATGGCGAGAGAAAGCTATCTACATTGGTTATTACATTTAAAGAAAATTTGATAACTAACCCTGAAATTTTAAATGTTTTGGATTTAAGGGGGAGTAAATATTTTCAGAAAACACACAAAAATTGAAAATTTGAAAAAGCCAAAAACATTAGAAAAATCAAAAGAGCTTTGTGTAAAAAGTGGAAATGATAGTACATCAGTAGACAATCACAGTACGCTAAAGAAATGGAAAGTCAAATGTGATAAACGGTCTCACATATGATATGCCAGTAGGTTTTTATACGCTTTGTAGATTGATTTTGAGATATAAACCTAAATATCAATAACTTTCTTATCTCGTGGGGAACATCTCTCGGATATATGGATAACCTCCGAAATCTCATTTGAGAGGTTGTCTGATTCTAAGATACTAGTTCTTTATACTGTTTGATATCTGGGGTATTATACCGGGTCTTTTGATTTCGCGTCAGCAATGGCCTAGACCTCGTATAATACTTTGTGCGCTTTAAAAAGCTTTCCCTCTGCATAAAAATTGAGAAAATATCGAAAGATATAAATCAAGTGCAGTTGTAAAGAAGATCCCTTAGTGGGACACACCTAAAGTCGAGCCTTCATCTCTTTGACTGAACAGTAGTTCATACCTGAGCTCTCAAGGTCTTGCACTAACCCAGAGTACAGATATCAATATAGTATATTCATCTGTAAGACTGAATCTAGGGAATCTTGATACGGGAGTATATTTTGAGGTGGGACACGCGAATAAGTTAAGTCCTTAAAACACTAATCTGGTATCTTGAATCAGTTGAACTTTGTGTGAGAATTTAAGTGGACCAGTGTACTAACAATTTAAGTGAATCGTTTAGAACTTAAAGTCTAAAAAGGTCAACGGTGCTAGTGATTTGTTATAAACTGATACGATCCTCTAACACAAACTTAAACAAAAATATTGTTTGTAAATATTTCTTTATTGCTTTACTTTACAGAAAAATTACAAAAAGATTTTCGGAGAGTTTTAGCATAAACTTTGTAAAAATACAAAAAGATTTTGTTTCTGCTTTACTTTCGACAACCGATGTTCGAAAGCTGAGTTTCAAAATCTAAGTACGCGTTCATTAAATTGAAACTTGAAGTTGTACCTAAAATATCAAAAACAGTTTGTGAAATCTCCAATGTCATTAATTTGGAGTTGGATGATTGTTTGTGAGGTTTTTGGAAGTTGGATTATTTCACTGTCAAATTTATAGAGTTATTTGATAGGGGGAGAAGAATCAAGAAATCCTTGATAATTACGTACTGTTACATATATACTAAGAGCTAGGTTACTGATTTTGAATAATCTGTGTCTAAGGACTAGGTCTTTAATCCTAGGAGAACCTAAATAGCTTTAATTGTTAAAAATTTGTGTTTAGAGCTAGGTTTTCGATCTTGAACTTAAAATTGCCAAATGTTTTACAAATGGTTTGAAGTTGTTAGTTTTCCAAATTACGATCCTGATAGCTGAGGCTAAGGGGGGATCTGAAGACAAGCTCAAGGCAAGGGGGAGCTTGTAATCGAAGAGCCACGTGTGGATCCTAAAAAGCACGGAAGCTTAAAGAAAGGGGGAGCCTAGAGATAGAGTTAACCGAAAGGGGGAGCACCTGAAGTTGTAAACAGATCCACAGAGAGTCTGTTAGAGGAAAGAGAGAGTCTGTGGTGCTGAAAATGTCAACACTTCTAGAAGACTCAGAGAGAGATAGAAAGCTACGAGATTGATTGCAGTAATAACCAAGGGGGAGTCTGTGAGTGCATAATGTCTATCACTTCTGTCAATCACGTATCGTAGCTTAATCATATGAGACAAGACTGGGGCTGAAATGTGCAAAACATAAAGTTCATATGCATCGGAGCTGCTTCGTACGAAGGGAGCATCAGGCAACTTCGTATGAAGGGACAGGAGGCAGCTTTGTACGAAGGGAGCTCATCAGCTTCGTACGAAGGCACTGTTGCCTATATATAGAGTTGTAGGTCTTGTTCATTTGTAACATTTGAGCATTTGAGAGGAGAAGCTCTGCTCATTTGTTTTCGTGGTAGTAAACTATTAAATCAGTAATAGAAAACAACTTATAATTACTTCTTTGTGTCTGATCCACACACGTACTTGGATTCCGCACAACATACGTGTTCATTGCATTCATCGGTCAAGGAATCGCTCCAAGGAGTGAATCCACATTAGTTAACAGAACGACTATCTTTGAAAAGTCTTGGATAAAGCATCGATAGTACCCAGCTAATCCTAAGAAACTTCGGACTTCTGTAGATGATTTTAGGACTTTCCAATTAGTGATTGCCTCTATCTTTGAGGGATCTACATGAATTCCATCAGGATTAGTCATGTGTCCTAAGAATTGCACTTCTTGTAACCAGAATTCACATTTAGAAAATTTAGCATAAAGCTTCTCTTTTCGTAACAGTATTAAAAGTGCATGCAAGTGCTTACAATTTTCTTCCTTGCTTTTGGAATAAATAAGTATATCGTCTATAAAGACAATTACAAATTTATCCAAATACGGTTTACATATCCTATTCATTATATCCATAAATGCTGAAGGAGCATTTGTTAACCCGAAGGGCATGACTGTAAACTCGTAATGGCCATACCTAGTTCTGAAAGCAGTTTTAGGAACGTCTTCTTCCTGTACTTTCAGTTGATGGTATCCGAAGCGTAAAACGATTTTAGAAAAATATCTAGCTCCTTGAAGTTGATCAAATAGATCATCAATTCTAGGTAATGGGTATCGATTCTTAATAGTGACCTTATTCAATTCTCTATAATCGATTCACATTCGCATTGATCCATCTTTCTTTTTCACAAACAACACAAGTGCTCCCCAAGGGGATAAACTTGGTTGTATGAATCCTTTTTCTAGCAATTCATCTAATTGCTTCTTTAGCTCTAGCATCTCCGTTGGTTCTAAACGGTATGGTGCTTTATAAATCGTAGCGGTTCCAGGTATCAGATGAATTCTGAATTCTACTTCTCTATCTAGGGGTAATCCAGGTAGATCTTCTCGGAAAAATATCAGGGTATTCCGATACTACCGGAATTTCCTTGAGTTCCTTGCCTCTAGTGTTAATGATCACTGAGATCATATACACTATGCCTTGCTTCAGTGCATAGCTTGCAGCTTTCATTACTGAGATGAATTCTGTTGGCTTGTTCGGCTTGTCTCCTTTGATCTGGATCATCTGTTCTGTTGGCGTACGAATCTCAATAGAATTCTAATCACATAGGATTTGAGCATAGTTAGCTACTAACAATCCATTCCTAATACTACGTTGAATCCTGCTAGATTCATAGGTAGAAGATTTGCAGTGAACTTATGTCCTAATAATTCTACCTTTCCTTCTTGAAGTATGTCGCGTATATCGGTAGGGTTTCCTTCTGTCGTTTCTATCGTACAAGCTTGACTAAGCTTAGTTAAAGGTTGGTTAAGAGCTTGATAGAATGCAGTATTTATAAAACTTTGGTTTGCACTAGAGTCAAATAATACTTTTGCATAGACGTCATGAATAAGGAACGTACCGGCGATTATGTCGGGTATCATAGTTGCCTCTTGCGTCGTTAGCTGAAAGGCTCGCGCGTTTTTCTTGTTGGCTCCGTCTGCCGCTTTTGCTTTGTTGTTAGGTGCCATTGTTTGCTTAGGGCAATCTGGCTTAATGTGCCCTGCTTCTCCACAATTGTAGTAGATAGTAGATTTCCTTCTACATTCTTCTTCTTCTCTGTGCCCAGGTATTATGCAAAAATTGCAGTACCTAGTACACTTTTCTGAATGCTTCTTCTTACAGATTCTCAGAAAGGCGGTACAGATGAGTGCCCAACTCCTTCCTTTTTGTAATTATTATTACCCGAGCGAAACCCTTGGGTAATCTTCTGAGCTAACTCTTTCTTCTTATTTTCGTCTCTCGTACGGACTAATCCGTCAGTCAAGGTATTTGCCAATTCAACTACGTCCTCGATAGTCTGAGGTCTAGCAGCCTTGACTATATCACGGATTTCGCTAACCAGTCCCCACATATAGCGAGAAATAAGTACAGGTTCTAGCGAGGCCAGGGCCGGTACCATTCTTGCATATTCGAAGAACTTTGTCGTATATTCACAACACCTTACGTCAACCATTCTATGGTTTAGGAACTTATTTACCATTTGTTCATTCTCATAAGGAGGACAAAATTTCCTTTCTGCCATATCCTTAAATCATGTCGCTTCCTTTTGCCTGTAGAATAGTATTCCACCATTATAATTCTTCCTCCTTGAAGAGATTAGAAGCATACATCACCTTGTCTTCTTCAGCACACTTACTTATTTTGAGGACGACTTCCGTCTTTTCTAGCCATCGCAGTGCAGCTGTGGCTCCTTCACTGCCTGCGAACTCAATTGGTTTACAAGCTAGAAATTCTTTATAGGTACATCCAGTAGTCATTGCTTTCATCTTTTTAGGTAATGGGGCTTTGATAAGGCCATCATTGCCTCCATTTACACTATGGCTAAAGTTGTCATTACGGGTGCGCTTGCTATTCACATCTTTGGTATGTTCTACCGGGTTTTTAACAGCTTCTAGGATAAAAGGGATAGCGTTGGCTATGCCCTGGGCGATTATATTTTCTATAGCCTCTTTATTCAAACGATTTTCCTGATTATTCTTGCCCGATTTGTTATCTTCGTTTGACATCTGAATTGTAACATAATACACAGATTAATATCACAGAATAAATAACAACTAAGCAACGTACTGTAAACAAAAATATACATTAGTCAGAGCATATAGCCAAAATTGTCGTGCATTACGACTTTGGTATATATATATATATATATATATATATATATATATATATATATATATATATATAGGGTAAGGTTCATGCGAGAACCACCTTTATTGCGAGAACCGTGAGAACCAATGTGAGCACAACCTAAAATAGCTAAAAAAACCTAAAAAAAAAACTAATCACCACCTCCCCTCCCCCCCCCCTCCCAAAAAAAAAAAAACCTAAACCCCCACCCCCCCCCCCCAAAAAAAAAAAATAAAAAAAAAACTAACCCCCCCCCCAAGCTTAATGCTAAAAACTAAACCCCCCCAAAAATCCTAAAAAAAAAACCTAACCCCCCTCCCCCACCACACCCCCACCCCCAAAAAAAAACCTAAACCCCCCTCCTCACCCCCAAAAAACCTAACCCCCCCCCCCAACTAAAATGCTAAAAACTAAACCCCTAAAAAATATAAAAAAATCAAAAAAAACACACAAATTTTTTTTTATATTTTTTACATTAAAATCGCTACTTTTAATATTTTTTTTGCTACTAAAAGTAGCGACTTTTTTATAAAAAATGTTAAAAAAAATTGTGTATTTTTAAGCTATTTTTAGGTATTTTGGTTGTGTTCACATTGGTTCTCGCAATAAAGGGTGGTTCCTAACGGATCCTTCTCCTATATATATATATATATATATATTAGGCTTCATTTATTTATTACACAACCATATTGGTAATTATATTTACATCTATAGCTTTATTTTTATTATTTATTATTCTTATTACTATGTTATTTGACGTGCGCGGGTGTAGTTATATTTTTAAGATATATTTTAGTTCTTTTTACTCGCAAATTCAAGTTTTAACTTTATAAAACACGATATACTACTATCACTCTAAATACACGTTAGGGCAAGTGCACACATCGCGGACGTAGTATAGTGATGGCAAGATACCGAGGTCTTCCAATGACAGAAGAGCTTTTAATACCAGCTTATTGTTAACGTCTAATCTAAACAAACATTGATAAAAAGGTTTTTAAAGTTATAAAAAAATAAACTAAAAAGCAAAATATAAGGAAAAACAAATAGACAAGAAGGAATCAGTTGGTTCCAACTCCTCTTTTATGTATCCTTTAATGATTTCCGCACTTTGGGCATTTTAAGAGATTATCTTTAAGTTATAGTAGTAGGCCCCCTTCCACGCAGCCTTACCCTCAACCTATTGGTCTGAGTCAGCAGGGATACAGTCCCGCAAGGTCGGATTAATGAAAGATAATTAAGTAAGTTATTAATGCGAAAAGTGGTAGGCCCCATTCTAGGCAGTGTTACCCTTAACCCTTTCGTCTGAGTCAGCATGGATACATTCCTCGCAGGGTTGGTTTAAAGTTTTAATAGTAGTTTATAGATAAGGGATTGAAGCGGTTTCTTACTCTCAGTTGGGCCAGTCATTCCTAGCCAATCCATGGAGTAGTACTAAGCTTGAACATCATTCTCGCAGGATCTATACACTGAACGAGACATAGAATTACCCAACTACCCTTCTAACCCCCTTCCAAGTAGTTAACGCGCTTTATATAAACCGTAAAGACACGAATATGTGAATCAACAACATATGAAGAATGGTTAGATAATTCGCCTTCAATATAAAAAAAAACTAGTTATTAAAGTCATTAATACATACCTAAATAAAAAGGAGCCAAAGATTGGAAATAAAAAAGAAATACATAAAAGATTTGTCTTCACCAAGTGATGTAAGAGTTTAGCCAAGCATGACCTTTGTTTGATAAGAACTCTTATGATTGATCTTGTATCCCGAGACTACTACACACTCTAAGTGATGGAAGATAGATGATGGTGGTGGATGATGGTGTTGTAGTGGTGGTGGAATGGTGGAGTGGTGGCAAGTGAGAGAGAAGCGGTTTGCCAAGGGATGGATTGGAATGGAACCAAGCACCCCTATTTATAGCTGAAGACAGACGCTCAACACGGCCCGTGCCCGCCTAGCACGGCCCCGTGGCCATCTCTCTCTTTTCCTCATTAACTGCAGTGTCAGGTCTTGTACTAACACGGCCCCGTGTGTCAACGGCACGGCCCGTGGCCAATGTACTTGCTGTACTATCTCAGATTCTGCAAATCTTAGAGTTGACCAGGCCCCGTGTTGCCTTAGCATGGCCCCGTGTTGGTTGTCTGTTTTATCCTTTGCTGTTGTCTTTTCTTCTGCAGAGATTCCAATCCTGGGCACGACCCGTGTCTGGTGGGCACGGCCCCATGCCAGGTCTTCTAATCTTGCCATTTTCTTGGTTCGGATGTGGATTGGGCTTGGGGAGTTGCGTCAATCCTCCTTCGTTGTATTTATGTTGGTTTTTGCTGTTATTTTGTTCCTTTTGCACGCTTAAGCTCTTTTGACCCTGTAAATTAAAAAGGAACAAAGAAACAAGCTTTTTCCAACATTACTACCGAAAAAAAGTTGATTTTATGTCGTATTTGATATAATTTATATGTTGTATTTTATGCACATCATTATTATCATCATCATCATCATCATCATCATCATCACCACCACCACCACCACCACCACCACCACCATCATCGTCATCATCATCATCATCATCATCATCATCATCATCATTATATTTTATTATCACAAAATACTAAATATTACACAGACATCTAATCTATAGTTAGGCGTCTTCAGAAATTGAACTCCCGCTCGTCATACTTCCAGCGAAGTTCAGCAACGTTGTCCGGGTCCGGTGGGAAAACTGAAGGAGCAGGTTCGAATTGGGGATAATAGGGATTTGGGTTGTTCATCAGGTTTTGGAAAGCCCAGTCATTGGTCCACCATTCTTTGGCTTGATTTTTAAGTGGCTGTTGAGGAATGGCAGGTTCGATATGACGGGTTCCATATTTCTTGGCATTTCTAGTGGTAATGGTGCGTTCAGGTTAATTTCATTTAGCTGTCCTAACAGATCACAATTTTCCAGTTTCCTATCCAATTCCTCCCAAGGGGGTAACATCCGGCCTTTGTTGGAAATTTCTCCAATAATTTCTTTACCCTTTGGTTTAGCAATCTTTTTAATTTTCTGAGCATCCAACTTTTTCTTCCTACCTCTTTGCCAATCTAGAATCCTTTCCTCTTCTTGGTGGGTGCTTTCTACTTTCCTTGAGCTTGAAACACCATTGGTTCATCAGTTTCAGCCTGATATCATATCTGATTCTCTGTCGTTTCCATTTCTGTTGGATTCATGGGTATGTTTTGGAGTGCTTCTACTAATTCGCTCATATTGTTAGTCAAAAACAATGAAAACACGAACTCTGAAAATCGAATATAATATTGATTAGTAGCACAGATGTTTCACAGACGCATTTAATCACATTCCTGACAACTAAGTTTAAGTATTTTTACAATACTTAATTAGCTTAAACCAGTGGCTCTTATACCACCTTATGTAACGACCCCCGACATACCCCGGTTTGGGCGTCGCGAGGGAGACAGCAGTGGTACCGGTGTTTATAATTTGGCAGCGGAAAATCATCAGGACCGGGTGTCAGGAAAATTTTGATTAGAATTTTTTAAAACACCAAGTTTTCGTTTCATAATTTGTGGGAAAACTGTGGCACCCGAGGAAAATCCACAGTTATCTTGATCTACTACTTCGTTTCCCTAAGACTGCTTACCAAATTTCAGGACAAAATTTCTTTCAAGTTGGGGATGATGTAACAACCCGGATTTCCAAGGTTCTTTCTGTACGAATCACATCTTTTCACGTTCCGTCTAGCGTTGTAATTATGTGTACGTTATATGAATTTGATATATGTGTTTGAATGTAATCGACTATTATAATGTTAAGTGTTAGATATTTATGTTATATAAAAATTAGCTGCACACCACATGAGTCGCACACTACTTTAGGGGCTGAACACCTTTCCCTCGCTACTCGTTGTTCTCGGCCCAGCTTCCCTGAGCCCACACCAAGCCCAAAACCCTCTCTAATTGGGACGCATGTGTGTGTGTTTCCCATAACTTGCAACACACAAAGATAGCAAACCATTTCCTTCGAAGCTTTCTCCTTTTCGAAAACTCTCTCTCGTTCCAAGTATCCTCCTCTTCATCTCATGGTTAGTATGCTAACATTGTTTGATTCAGGTTCTTGATTATACTTGGTTGTGATTATGCTTATCGATTGATGTTTGGTAACATGAGAAATAACTATAATCTAGGGTTTGCTAGAATTCTGTTGAATATGGTTTAATGTGCATGAAGGGTGATCGATGTTTAGTGTGTTTGATGGTTTGAATGTCAATGAACAAGGGTTGTATGATTGGTAGATGGTTGTGTTATTTTGATCCGAATGAATGAC
Source organism: Helianthus annuus (assembly GCF_002127325.2). NCBI lineage: Eukaryota > Viridiplantae > Streptophyta > Magnoliopsida > Asterales > Asteraceae > Helianthus > Helianthus annuus. The sequence continues at coordinate 118,115,050 of NC_035440.2, forward strand.
GATTGTAATGTTAAAATCTGTTAATGAATTAATGATGATTAGGGTTATATGATAGTGGAGTTTGTGATGAATACATTGTTATAACAAACTGTTACGATTGGTCTAGGACTACACTCGATATACATACATGAACTGATTGGTGATTTAGAGTTGTGTATACATAAATTGTTGACGATTATCATGAACAAATCAATGGTTATTGTTGCTTGGATAGTGCATGAACAGCTAGGATTGTATGATGACGGATATTCATGGGAATTAGGGTAATAAATAATCTGATTTGGAAATGATTATGATGAGTAAACTGTTAGAGAAAGTTTAGGGTTTTGTGGATTTAAATTGTGTAACTGATTTGATTTAATCGGGAGACGTGTACGGGAAAAACGAAAAAGGGTTGACTTAGTCAACCGCACAATGGTAGGTAGTACACAACCTACATCCCGTACACTCCTAGTTGCACACTTGAGCTTCGGAACAACCCTAGGATGCATATTGTACAACCTGTTGATACACACCCGTCGTACGCTAATGTGTCGCACACTCGTATGCACAATGTACAATCAAGTCATGCAAGACCGCACACTCATGAGGTCGCACAATGTAAAGTGTGTCGCACCTTCATGAGGGTTCCGCACACTTACATTTGGGGCCGCACAGTCCTTTGGGCTTATCATTTACTTGGGCTTTACACATTATTTGGTCGTACACTAGTCGGTGGGCCACAAACAGAAAATGAATTGCACACTATAGACGGGTCGCACAACGGAGTGTGAACTGTACACTCTCGTTGGTCCTCGGACTAATTAGGCTGCACACTCTTATGATTAATGTTTGGGCTGTTAAGCTTTTACTTGGATATGGACTTGTGTACAAACTTGTATGTGGCCCGAACTTCTTGTTATATGCTATGTGATGACTTATATTGCATGCTATTTGTTAAATACGTGAAATGTTTAAATGAAATCCTAACTGTAATTGGTAACCATAATAGGAATTGGTTGACCAACTATGAACTGCACACTATGCTGATACATTTTTCTGCATGCTTGCAGGTCGATAGATACGTGAATTGGTGACTTGCAGTCTGGGATGCTGGACTGGACATGGGTCGTGACACTTGAGGAGACATTTGAAGTCGAATTGTTTTAAACACTATTGTGTTGAATTGCTTGAAAAATATTTTATGCATCCGCTGAACGTAAACTTGTTTTGAATTACACTAATTACATTGGATGGGAATTTCATTTTATTATATTATTGTTAGTTCAATGTGATTGGTGGCTAGATCCTAGTAAGTCACACGCCTCGCGGGGGTTTTCGCGTGTGGTATTTTAGGGGTGTGACAGTTTTGTATCAGAGCCACTAGTTATAGTGAACTAGGTTTTAAAACGTTTTCATAAAACTAGACTATAACCGAACAGTTCCGAAATCGACCATTGCACTCAGCACTAGATTACAAGGTTCGTCTTTATTTACTATATGCATTACATGCCTAGCATACACTTATTTATGACATTGCATACGATTACATACTTAGCACTACAGTACGATTACGTGTATTATTTGTCTACAATATGATGCGTTGTTAGTATGACATAATCCTTAGACTTTCGTGATCTTTACCATTTTAGTAACATCCGTTTTAACACTCAAATCTGAGGAACTTTTTGACATGAGCGAAGAGGAACTGAGATGAACATGCAGGTCACATTATTATCACGGGTTCACGGGTAATAATAATGCAGGGTGCATGTGAGTCCTAGTGAGGCTTAGCAAGTGTAAAAGGGGTTCTGATCCATTATTTGACATAATTGGGGATTCAACAATCTATAAAAGTCATAACGATGATTGACTTCTACTCAATCGTGATCCGTACTCTTTCCACTCTTCTCATGGATGCAGAATCATGAATGGACATGGTGGACGTACTAGTGGACGTGGTGGTGGACATGGAAATATCATCATGACTCAGGCAGAGTTGACGGACCTAATCAACACTCGTGTGGCTGAAGCCTTAGCAGCTCAGCAGGCTAGTACAATACATACCAGATGATTCTTGTTCCTTAGTTGTATTACCCGAGTCTCATTTGTGCGTTGTACCTTCTTTCGTCTCAAGGTCAACCTGGGAACCAGAATCAGAACAATCCGCCCGTCTGTACTTTAAAGACATTCATGGATTGCAAGCCTCAGACGTTCAGTGGAACCGAAGGAGAAGTGGGCTACTCCGTTGGTTCGAAAAGGCTGAGTCAGTTTTTGCGATGTGTAACTGTCCAGCTGGGGACAGAGTGAAGTATGCTTCAGGCACCTTGGAGGACGGTGCCTTGACTTGGTGGAATGCCCAAGTCCAGATGCTTGGCATCAAAATGGCGAATAACACCACTTGGGATGATTTCAAAGAGCTGACGCGAGAGGAGTATTGTCCTCACAATGAAATTCAGAAGCTGGAGAACGAATATTACAATCTGAAAATGGTGGTGTCAGAGATCGAGGCTTATACGAAACGGTGTCATGAACTTTCGAACATGTGCCCAAACTTATCACGCATACCACACAGGAGGATCGAGTTGTACATCAACGACTTAGCCCCACAAATCAAGGGTATGGTTACTACAGCAAACCTCGATAACCTACCATGGATCATTCGGCTAGCTCACAAAATCACCGATCAGGAAGTCGAACATGGTTACTGCTACTACTACTGCTGCTGTTGCTGCTGCTGCTCCTGCTGTTGCTGCTCCTGCTGCTGCCGCTCTTGCTGCTGCCGCTCCTGCTGCTGTCGCTTATGCTGCTGCCACTCCGGTTGTCGCTGCCGCTGCCACTGCGACTGCGGCGCCGCTGCCACTGCCACTGCCACTCCCACTACCACTACCACTACCACTACCACTACCACTACCACTACCACTACCACTACCACTACCACTACCACTACCACTACCACTACCACTACCACTACCACTACCACTACCACTACCACTACCACTACCACTACCACTACCACTACCACTACCACTACCACTACCACTACCACTACCACTACCACTACCACTACCACTACTACAACTACTACTACTACTACTACTACTACTACTACTACTACTACTACTACTACTACTACTACTAGTAGTAGTCAAAACCAGAACCAAGGCTCTTATACAGGTAAGCAGCCGAAGTGCAGCAAGTGCAACTACTACTACTACTACTACTGCTACTGCTACTGCTACTGCTACTGCTACTGCTACTGCTACTGCTACTGCTATTGCTACTGCTACTGCTACTGCTACAGCTACTGCTACTGTTACTGCTACTGCTGCTGCTCCTGCTGCTGCTACTACTACTACCCAGTTAAAACCAGAACCAAGGCTCTTACGCGGGTATGCAGCCGAAGTGCAGCAAGTGCAACTACCACCATTACGGCCAATGCACTCGAGCTTGTCAGAGGTGTGACAAGGTGGGTCACATGGCGAAAGACTGAAGAGCCTCGTTCACAAAACATCAACAGCAGCAATATCAGCAGCAACAACCGTCATAGCAACAACATAAACAACAAGAACCACAACAGAACCAGGGTAATCGGAATGGTTGTTACCATGTGGAAACGGGGGCCATATCAAGAGGGATTGCCCACAACTGAATCAGAACGCCAACAACAACAATGGGAACAACAACAATCACAACAACGAAGGGAACAATAACAACGACGACAATAATGGTGGAAATGGTGCTCGTGGGAGGGCATTTACCATTGGTGCTGGTGATGCCAGGAACGATGGTAATGTCGTGACCGGTACGTTTTCTGTAAACAATCTTTTTGCCTCTGTATTATTCGACTCTAGTGCCGATTGGAGTTACGTGTCTTTGAGATTCAGTAGACTGTTAGAATTAACCCCTATACCCCTCGAAACCAAACATGTTGTAGAATTGGCTGACGGCAAGTCAATTGAAGCATCTCACGTTCACGTAGGGTGCAAACTCAACCTCTTAGGCCAAGTGTTTGACATTGACCTTCTTCCCGTCACTCTTGGTAGCATCGACATAGTTGTCGGTATGGACTGGTTGTCCAAACACCGAGTCGAAATTCTCTGTAACGAGAAAGTCGTACGTGTGGAGATTCACTGTCTGTCCAAGGTCACTGGAGCGGTGCCACTGTTGGTATCATTTCAGCCATGAAAGCACAGAAGTGCTTACGGAAGGGTTATCCTATTATCTAGCACTTGTTGCCGATAATCAGTCTGAGGAAAAGAAGATAGAGGACTTTCCAGTCGTTCGTGACTTTTTTGATGCGTTTCCCGAAGAACTTCCATAATTACCTCCACGTCGTCAGGTGGAATTCCAGATTGAACTCACGCTAGGAGCAACTCCGATTGCTCGTGCACCTTATCGTCTTGCACCAGGAGAGTTACAAGAATTGTCGAATCAACTTTAGGAACTATTGGAAAGAGGTTTTATCTGACCTAGTTCTTCGCCATGGGGAGCCCCAGTCCTATTCGTGAAGAAGAAAGATGGGTCCTTTCGTATGTGTATCGAGTATCGCGAACTCAACAAGGTGACGGTCAAGAAACGTTATCCTCTACCTCGCATCGACGATCTGTTTCACCAGCTACAAGGTTCAAGCTTCTATTCAAAAATCGACCTAAGATCGGGCTATCACCAGATGAGATTCCGAGAGGAAGATGTTCCTAAAACAGCTTTCCGAACACGGTACGCCCATTATGATTTTTTGGTCATGCCATTCGGGTTAACCAACGCACCAGTGGTATTCATGGATCTCATGAACCGTGTGTGCAAACCGTATCTTGATGACTTTGTCATTGTGTTTATCGATGACATATTGATCTACTCTAAGATAACCACGAACGGCACTTGCATCTTATCTTGGAACTCCTAAGGAAGGAGCAACTTTACGCGAAATTCTCCAAGTGTGACTTCTAGATTCGAGAAGTACATTTCCTTGGTCACGTAGTCAACGAATTGGGAATACACATAGATCCAGCTAAGATCGATTCAATCAAGAACTGGGCGGCACCGAAGACTCCTACGAAGGTGCGACATTTTCTTGGTCTTGCAGCGTACTATCGTAGATTCATCGAGGGATTCTCGAAGATCGCTCAGCCTCTTACCGCTTTAACAGAACGGGGTCGTGTATTCGTGGGGAGCAAAACAATAGAGCGCCTTTCAGCTTCTAAAACAAAAACTCTGCAGTAAACCAATATTGTCCTTACCCGATGGTAGAGATGATTTCATGGTGTACTGTGATGCTTCTATTCAGGGTCTCGGTTGCGTGCTGATGCAACGCGAGAAAGTGATAGCTTGCGCTTTTCGACAGTTGAAGATTCACAAGAAGAACTACACGACTCACGACTTGGAGTTGGGAGCCGTGGGTTTTGCACTTAAAATCTGGAGGCATTACTTGTACGCTACTAAATGCACTATTTATACCGACCACAAGAGCCTTCAGCACATCTTTGACCAGAAAGAGTTGAACATGCGATAACGTCGCTGGGTCGCACTCTTAAACGATTATGATTGTGCCATTAAGTATCACCTAGGCAAAGCTAACGTTTTAGCTGATGCCCTCAGCCGGAAGAAAACGAAACCTAAATGTGTTCGAGCTTTACAACTCACTATCCATTCCAATCTTCCTGACCAGATCCGTTATGCCCAAACTGAAGTGTTGAAGGAATTAAACCACTCAGCCGAATCCATGCGGGCCATGGAGAAGCAACTCGTAACAAATCTGACGGTATTCGTTACTTCATGGAGCGAATATTGGTTCCTTCGCACGGTAATCTCAGAGAGCTTGTGTTAGATGAAGCACACAAGTCTTGGTATTCTGTTCATCCCAATTCTGATAAGATGTATCAGGACCTGAAACTCTTGTATTGGTGGCCGAACATGAAAGCGAACATAGCGACGTACGTGATCAAATGCTTGACTTGTGTGAAAGTCAAGGTAGAAAACCAAAAACCGTCTGGTTTGCTTCAGCAACCAGAAATACCCATGTGGAAATGGGAACAGATTGCATGGATTTCATCACTGGCCTACCAAACGGTAATATTAGGGTGATCGTTGACTGTTTGACAAAATCTGCACACTTCCTTGAAATCAAGGAAACTGACAAGTTTTCGCAGCTTGCTGGTATTTACTTGATGGAAGAGGTTTCTAGGCACGGGGTGCCGACCTCTATCATCTCTGATCGCGATCCGCATTTTGTGTCCGAATTGTGGCAAGAAATGCACACATCATTCGACTCATGCCTCGACATGAGCACTGCTTATCACCCTCAGACGGATGGTCAAAGCGAACGAATCATCCAGACACTCAAAGACATGCTGCCAGAATGTGTGATCGATTTTGGTAAAAGTTGGGAAAGACATTTACCCTTGGTAGAGTTTTCCTACAGCAACAGTTACCATTCTAGCATTCAGGCAGCTCTCTTCGAGGTGTTGTACGGATGGAAATGCTGATCTCCTTTTTGTTAGGTTAAGGTGGGTGACAGCCAAATCACGGGTCCAGAGCTCGTTCTCGAAACTTCTGAGAAGATTGTTCAAATCGGAAATCGTATGGTGGCAGCATGTGATCGCCAGAAAGCTACGCCGATAAGCGTAGGAAACCCTTGGAGTTCGCAGTGGGTGATCGTGTCCTATTGAAAATTTCACCCTGGAAGGGTGTGGTGCGTTTTGGGAAACGAGGCAAGCTCAGTCCATTTATGTTGGGGCCATTAAAAATTCTATAAAGAATCGGTAAGGTGGCTTACAAACTTGAGTTGCTTGATGAGCTCGGTAATGTTCACGACGTTTTTTCACGTTTCTAATCTGAAAAAGTGTTTGTCCGATGAAACACTTGTGGCCCCTTTATAAGAGCTGAATATCGATGACAAGCTGCAATTTGTTGAAGAACCCATCGAAATAATGGACCGGGAAGTTAAGGTCCGTAAACACAGTCGAATCCCAATCGTGAGAGTTCGTTGGAACTTAAGGCGCAGACCGGAGTTCACGTGGGAATGCGAGGATCAGATGAAGCATATGTATCCTCACTTATTCAGGACTGCCGAATCAAATACAGATGCAACTGGTGAATTTGGTGACGAAATTCCCTTTCAAGTTGGGGATGATGTGGCATCCGAGGAAAACCCACTGTCATTTTGATCTACCACTTCATTTCCCTAAGACTGCTTACCAAATTTCGGGACGAAATTTCTTTCAAGTTTGAGATGATGTAACAACCCGGATTTCCAAGGTTCTTTATGTACGTATAACTTCTTTTCACCTTCCGTCTAGCGTTGTAATTATGTGTACGTTATATGAATTTGATATATGTGTTTGACTGTAATTGACTATGATAATTGAATCTGGAAGTGGTTAAGTGTTAGATGTTTATGTTTTATAAAAATTGGCTGCACACCACATGAGTCGCACACTCCCTTAGGGGCCGAACACCTTTCCCTCGCTACTCGTTGTTCTCGGCCCAACTTCCTTGAGCCCACACCGAGCCCAAAACCCTCTCTAATTGGGACGCATGTGTGTGTGTTTCCCATAACTTGCAACACACAAAGATAGCAAACCCTACTCTCTCTCCTTTCCCAAATATCGACGGCAGCCCCTTTCCTTCGAAGCTTTCTCCTTTTCGAATACTCTCTCTCGTTCCGAGTATCCTCCTCTTCATCTCACGGTTAGTATGCTAACATTGTTTGATTCGGGTTCTTGATTATACTTGGTTGTGATTATGCTTATCGATTGATGTTTGGTAACAGGAGAAATAACTATAATCTAGGGTTTGCTAGAATTCTATTGAATATGGTTTAATGTGCATGAAGGGTGATCAATGTTTAGTGTGTTCGATGGTTAGAATGTCGATGAACTAGGGTTGCATGATTGGTAGATGGTTGTGTTATTTGATTCGAATGAATGGCGATTGTAATGTTAAAATCTGTTAATGAATTAATGATGATTAGGGTTATATGATAGTGGAGTTTGTGATGAATACATTGTTATAACAAACTATTGGATTTGTCTAGGACTACACTCGATATACATAAATGAACCGATTGATGATCTAGAGTTGTGTATACATTAACTGTTGATCATTATCATGAACAAATCAATGGTTATTGTTGCTTGGATAGTGCATGAACAGTTAGGATTGTATGATGACGGATATTCATGGGAATTAGGGTTATAAATAATCTGATTTGGAAATGTTCATGATGACTAAACTGTTAGAGAAAGTTTAGGGTTTTATGGATTTAAATTGTGTAACTGACTTGATTTAATCGGAGAGACGTGTACGGGAAAAACGAAAAAGGGTTGACTTAGTCAACCGCACAAGGGTGCCGCACACTTACATTTGGGGCCACACAGTCCTTTAGACTTATCATTTACTTAGGCTTTACACATTACTGGGCCGCACACTAGTCAGTTGGCCACAAACAGAAATAAACCGCACACAATAGACGGGTCGCACACTGGAGTGTGAACCGTACACTCTCTTTGGGCCTCAGACTATTCGGCTGCACACTCTTATGATTAATGTTTTGGCTATTAAGCTTTTACTTGGATATGGATTTGTGTACGAACTTGAATGTGGCCCGAACTGCTTCTTATCTGCTATGTGATGACTTATATTGCATGCTATTTGTTAAATACGTGAAAGGTTTAGATGAAATCCTAACTGTTATTGGTAACCATAATAGGACTTGGTTGACCAACTTTGAACAAAGTAACTTAACTTATCGAGCAAATCTAAGGTGAGTTCACTACTCTTTTATAAGCATGCATCCAGTGGGGACACACAAACAAACTTACATCCCTGTAGGGGATACTTTACAAACATATATCACTTTAAGTCCCTATTTACTACCGAACTAGTTGCTTGGAGGGCAACGGGGTATTAGTTGATAGCGCTATTAGGCTTGACAACCTCACGACGTACCTGGATAGGACGGGCGTGAACTAATGACCTTAACCACATGACCAATGTTGATAGGCATTGGGGAAGGGCAAACAAACAGTCATCTTGCGGTATCGAGTTATTATCAACATGTCTTTAAACTAAACACTTGACATTTAAATGTTTAGCAAAACTGTGAACTCACCATCTTTATGTTGATACATTTTTTCTGCATGCTTGCAGGTCAATAGATACGTGAATTTGGGACTTGCAGTCTAGGATGCTGGAGTGGTCATGGGTCGTGACACTTGAGGAGACATTTGAAGTCAAACTGTTTTAAACATTGTGGTATTGAATTGCTTGAACAATATTTTATGCTTCCGCTGAACGTAAACTTGTTTTGAATGAATTTTTTGAATTACACTAATTACATTGGATGGGAATTTCATTTTATTGTATTATTGTTAGTTCAATGTTATTGGTGGCTAGATCCTTGTACGTCACACGCCTTGCGGGGTTTTCCGCATGTGGTAATTTGGGGGTGTGACATAAACCCCGTATTTACAGAAAGGAATTTCTTTGGGAAATCCTTTATTTGCAGAAAACACGTTTATTTCAGGTTTACATAGCATAGCCACTTATTTAAGCTGAAGTGCTTCACGACACTTTTTCCTTTCTTCATAGTAAGTTACCTGAAACACGTTTTAAAAACATTTGGTAAGTGAAAAATACTGGTGAGTTCTTTCAGTGGTTTTACACAAAACACATTGTTATAATTTACAGCATTAAGGGTTTTTTACATTTGTTTATATCTATCAATTACCCCAAATTGGTATTTGTCACTTGACCGGATCTGTGACTTTGGTCATATCACACATTGGCTAGCCTGTTGTCCAATGGTGAAGCTTATCAAGTTATGTATACAAAACCCCACATACCGGCAGTAATTGAAGAATACAAAAACTTAATCACTGTAAATACAACTTGTAAAGCAAATAGGGTTTTGAAAGCATATGATAAAACGAGAATGACTCACATTGCAGCTTTAAGTGGATAGATCTTGCTTATTGGTTTAAAGCTTTGGTACACCTAATTAATTACACAATGCACACATGTTAGTGTATTAATTCAATTCAACTTTAACGATAATCATGAGATCAAAACCAACAACGAATGACAAAGTATAGCCGGGTGCCGGCAGCACCTAAACATTCGTTGGATCGGTTTCAATCGATCGGACAAAGTACCGTATCAGTGATTAGAGTTATTACCCTGATAACGGGTAGAGTTCTGGTACTTCGGGTATTTTGTTGGGGGTATAATACTTGTGCAGAAAGTATAAGAGAAAGAAAGGAATTGAACGAGTTGCAACGTCCCGTGAGCGCTCAATTTATAGCAGATCCCGTACCCTGTCGCGTTACGCAACCCTCATCTATCACAACCTTCGCGTAGCGCGAAGGTGCTGGCTAGGGCATAAGTGGCCTTAGTCACACCTATAGATCCTCCACGTAGACGCCACTTGGCCACACGTGTCTCCGGGAGAGAATAGAGGCTGTGCGTTACCCGAAGGCTCATTACAATTGACTTCGCATAGCGCGACGTCGATAAATTTAGGTTTTTGTCATTTTCGTTCTGGTTTTTATCGTACGGGTTCGGTATTTCGGTTACAGTTTCGTTTAGGGTGCTTTGGGGGTTGTTACAATATTTGAACCTCATTTCACAAGTATAGACACGTCCCGACATGCTTACAAGGAGGATCCTTTCATCTTTGCAAACCAGGCTAAACAAGGGTTTTATATAAAGGATCCACTTACAGCAAATTTATAATGGAAAATTATTGAAAGAATTATCCACAGACACTTATGGGATATTCCAAAAGAAAAAAATGCAGAAGATTTGTTAGAAGACATCAACCTTCACCGTAAATATGTTGAAGAAGAAATTGTTGAAAAACGTTGATATTCAACGTCCTGATGGCACTATAGATGATTTTATCAATGACAAGATAGATGATTCTGATCATAGCATGGAAGATTTTGGTTCAATGTTAAATCTGGATGATTCAGACACTGATAAACCCAATAATGAAATTGAAAATGATGAGTCAGACGATGATTCAGACATTGGTAATGTTCGGTATGTAAATTTTGTAAGAGTTTCTCACAAATACTAGTCTTATTCTTACTAAAATACATCTAAAAGTAGATTTTTTTCACATTATCTAAGCATTTACTATGGATATTATATTTACAGGTAAAAGTAGAAGTATCAAGAAAGGAATTCCAGGTAATATTTAATAAGGTCTTGTCAAATTTGGCCCGTATCTATGAAAATTTAAAATAACTTAATATAGATTTTTTCAGAAGGCTGAGTTGGAAGATGCGTATCCTAGAAGCTTGTGCTACTTGGACTTATGAAGGCTGATGGTATGCCGTAGTAGGTTAATTTGGATGCTAATGATCTTATTTTGTAATTTATTGAACTTTGAACTTGTTTTATATTTTGTTAGAGTTGATTTCGACATATAATGTATTATGTTAAACGTAAAATGCATATGTTTTTTTTTAAAACTATTCAATAAAACATATGTTTGTGTTACGAATGGTCTTACATGTACAAATAAGATGTGTGTACTCAATAACATGTCCTATAGGGATTTTATAAGGACTTTGGAGATTAAATTTCACCCTTCAATTCTATAAATAACATGCTCATTTAGTCTCACCAGTTGGCTCAAGATCGATAAGTGAAAAGCTATAGGACATATTTGCGACTAGAATTTAGTCTCAGTAAGTGTCCATCTGAAAAGCTAAATGGAGAGAACATATTTGCGACTGGAATTTACTCTCAAATAAGGTGTCAAGAGAGTAAAATGCCCGTATAGTCCCTGTGGTTTCCTGAAATTTCACCTTTAGTCCCCAACTTTTGAAAATTACACCCGTGCTCCCTGTGGTTTGTAAAGTTGTTACTCGGATAGTCCCTAGAGTGAATGGCCATTAGTTTTCACCGTTAAGTCCATGTAAAATTACTAAAATGCCCTTACTCAAGAAAAACAATAATCTTTTTATTTATTCATGGGACCCACCCACCACCTACTTATCTTCAACCTCCACCCTCAACCACCCACCTCCATCAACACCCTCCAACCACCTCCATCAACACCCTCTATCGACTCCTCTAATCATCTCCAGCGGCATTTTACTCAAATCTTTATTATAGCCACCGTTTAATTTTCCCCCTTTTCCCCTCAAATTTGTCTTCTTTAACCTAATGTTCTTATGTTGGTATAGTAGTAACATGATAATCATAAAGAAAGTGTTAAAGATGCCATAAAGAAAGTGTTAAAGATGTAATTTGTATTTGCATAAATCAATCTACCGATTCAAACTATTCTAACCGATTTACTTCATCTATCAATAAACCGATTCACTTACTCTAACCGATTTAATTTCAAAACATGATAAACGAACCTCGTTTGTATTCTCTGCTACCGTTGGATTGATTCTGAACAGCGTCATCGGCAGAGGCGTAACCGTCAGCAGCGGCGGCGACGTCGGATGAATCGATCGGAGTTTGTTGATACTGCGATAGTTTGTTCAAACTCACACTCTTCCTCATCGGATCAACCTTCATTCTCACTCTAAACAGAATGATTTCACCAGCGCCGGTGACGCATCTGTTGTCGGAGTCGTCGGAAGAAGAATCATATGCCGCTGATAGTGATTACGGCATGATAAAACGGTTAGGGTGGATAAAACGGTTGAGGAGAGAATGCGACAAATTACAGTTTCCTTAGTGTTCGAGATTGGACACAAAACTGATGTGCTTATTGCATCTGAAGTGTTGTTTGTGGAACTTTACAGGTGGAGGTTGTTGATGGTGGTGGAGGTAGTGGGTAGATCTGTTTTGAAGTGGTGGTGGGTGATCTTTGAAGAAGATGATGTGCGGATTAGGTTTGGTGTAACTGAAGAAGATGAATAGAGTGGTGGACCCCATTTTAATTAGTTTTATATGTGTTTATATTAAGGGCATTTTTGTCATTTTATATGAACTTAACTGAGAAAACTAACTCCCATCTACTCTAAACACTATCCGAGTAACAAACGAACAAACCGAAGGGAGCATGAGTGTAATTTCTAAAAGTTGGGGACTAAAGGTGTTACTTTGACAAACCATAGGGACTATCCGTGCATTTTACTTGGTGTCAAGATATTAGTGACCAACAAAACTGTGTCATTTTTATTAATGGGGGAACTTATTTGGGACGGAATTTCCATAACCAATAGTTTCCACCCAATATTTTTTTTGACAAAAATATTTGTGACTAAAATTCAGTTTCAAACAAGTGGTCAAAGTATCTGATTATCAGTCACAAACATTGCCACAAAAAAATCAGTCTCTAATACAATCAGTAACTCACAAATTAGTCTCGTATACCATGCATCCGAGACTCAAAAATCCGTGATCCATAATTCAGTCCCTAGTTGTTAAGATACCAGTGACTGAATATTAGTAACCAATAAAATTGTGTCATTTTTATATTAAAGGCACTTATTTGGGACTGAATTTCAGTAACCAATAAGTTTCCCTCCAAAATTATATTTAGATAAACATATTTGTGACTAAAATTCAGTCTAAGATAGGTTGGCAAAGTATTAAGGACTGATTATTAGTCACGAACATCAGACACAAAAAAAATAAGTCAATAATACAATTCATAAACTGATAAATTAGTTCCATTTACTATGTATCTGAGACTCTAATTGACCAGTCCATCATAATTTAGTCCTTATTTGTCAAGATATTAGTGGCTGGATATTAGTGACCAATAAAATTGTGCCCTTTTTATAATGGAGGCACTTATTTGGGACTGAATTTCAGTAACCAATAAGTTTCCCTCCAAAATAATTTTTAGACAAACATATTTGTTACTAAAATTTAGTCTCAGATAAGTTGGTAAAGTATTAAGGACTGATTATTAGTCACGGACATCAGTAACAAAAAAAAATCAATCAATAATATAATTCGTAGCTAATGAATTAGTCCCAGATACAATGCATCCAAGACTGATATATCACTCCCTCATAATTTAGTCCTAAATGGTCACTTTTCTTGTAATAGTGTTGTAAATATCAATCAAATTTGTGGTGACTTACTCATTTAGTGTATTTGTGTGAACTGATCATGATACTTAATCATTTAGCAAGAAACCGGGGGCTAAAGAAGCAATTCTCAAAACTAATAGTGTATTTATGTGAATTGATCTTGTTACTTAATCATTTAGCCAAAACTCCAAGAATAAAGAAACAATTGTTAAGCCAAGTAGTGTCATCCAGGAGTTTCACCATTTTTACCCTTGTTTAACAAAACCTGTATAGAACTAAACCTGCATAAATGATCTTACTGTAATCAAACCTATAGACTCGTTTGGGGTGCATACTCAACATTTGACCCATAGAACCAATAAATCTACAATCTAACCCATTTGATCATACCAAGTGGTTGTGCTGACCCATTTGACATACAAAAGATAGTAGATCCAAATTAGATATCATACAAAATTGCCAATTTATAAATGACAATATAATACAGTAACATAAAAACCCACACACATCAACAATTGAATACAATCATAATTTAGCCGATACAGACATCAACCAACCACAAATATCAACCATTAGATCTAAATCAGACATACCAAAACTAAAAGGTTACCAATCTATAAATGGCAATTCTAATAATTAATATATACATGCATGTTCATGGATAAAGTCCATTTTTCCTACAAAGTGTACAAAGTCATAAAACACCATAATTTCAGCCATAAAACACACTCAAAACCCACAAATAAGAGAGTGAAGATCACTAAAACACAATATCCAAATCCTAACATTTCATAAAAACTTCAAACACATCATTGTAGAACTATGAATATAAAACACAACATGATAATCAACATAAAACACATTAATGCTAGTCATTCGGTAATCAAAGCCTTATCATCCAAAAAAACAACAGAAAATCCACAAATATGGCGTTTTAGTAATCTTCACTTTGTTATTTGTGGGTTTCGAGTGTATTTTATGGTTGAAATTGTGTTTTTTTATAACTTTTTACACTTTGTAAGAAAAATAAACTTTGTAGCCAGCTCTCACCCTATATATATATATATGTGTGTGTGTGTGTGTGTATATATATACACACACACATATATATATATAGGGAGAGGATCATGAGAAAACTACATCTAAATGAGAAAACTAGAAAACTAACTAAAAAAGCCTTAAAAAAAGCTAAAAAAACATACCAATTTTTTTTACAATTTTTTATAAAAAATCGCTATTTTTTATATATAAAAAAATTTCAAAAAAAAATATTTTTTTTGTTGTACTGCACATGTCCATTATATCCGTAATAGTGCACATGTGCAATACAACAAATTTTTTTTTTTGAAAATTTTTCTCCATTCACAAAAACTAGCGATTTTTTTATAAAAATTTGTAAAAAAAATAAAAAAAAAATTTGGTATGTTTTTTAGGCTTTTTTAGTTAGTTTTTTGGTTTTCTCATTTAAACTAGTTTTATATGTAGAGGATGGATCATGAGAAAACTAGTTTAAATGAGAAAACCAAAAAACTAACTAAAAAAGCCTAAAAAACATACCAAATTTTTTTTACATTTTTTTTATAAAAAATCGCTATATTTTATGCATGGAAAAAAAAATTTCAAAAAAATTTTTTTTTTGTTGTATTGCACATGTGCACTATTACGGATATAATGCACATGTGTAGCACACATATAATGCACATGTGCAGTACAACAAATTTTTTTTTTAAATTTTTTTTATATATAAAAAATTATAAAAAAAATTGGTATATTTTTTTAGTTTTTTTAGGGTTTTTTAGTTAGTTTTCTAGTTTTCTTATTTAGATGTAGTTTTCTCATGATACTCTCCCTATATATATATATATATATATATAGGGAGAAGATCATGCGAGAACCACCTCTTATTGTGAAAACCGCGAGAACTAATGTGAACACACCAAAAATGCCTAAAAATAGTTAAAAATCACAAAAAAAAAAAATTAATATTTTTTTATATAAAAATCGCTAATTTTTTAAGCCAAAAAAAAAACTTTTTTTGGCCACTAAAAGTAGCGATTTGAGCATAAAAAATATTAAAAAAAAAAGTTTAGATTTTTTTTATTTTTTTAGATTTTTTTAGGTTTTTTGGGGGTTTAATTTTTAGCATTTTAGCTTGGGGGGTGGGGGAGGGGGGTTTAGGTTTTTTTTTTTTTGGGGGGGGGGGGGGTTAGGTTTTATTTAGGTTTTTGGGGGTTTTAGTTTTTAGCATTTAGCTTTGGAGGGGGGGGTTAGGTTTTTTTTTTTAGGCGGGGGGGGGGGGGGGGGGGTTTAGGTTTTTTTGGGGGGTGGGGGTTAGGTTTTTTAGGTTTTGTTAGTTATTTTAGGTTGTATTCACATTGGTTTTCAAGGTTCTCACAATAAGGGTGGTTCTCGCATGAGCCTCTCCCTATATATATATATATTTGAACAACAGAAATATAAAAAACAAACAACAGAAATGGGCAGAGAAATAACAAAATACTATATTGTATTATCAAAATAATTAACTTTTTTTACAACTACCACCACTACCACAACCACCACTACCACAACCACCATTATCACTACTACCCGAGCCTTCAAAAGCTTCTCAAGATGTAAACCAAATGGATCTTCAAGTTGGTTGAACATTTGAAGGTCAGAAAACTCCTTTAGAAAACCAAGATCGTGTTCTTCAACATCCCATTGCTCCAGCTTACCAACACCTTGAACTCTTTCGACAAGAACTCCCAAGAGCTTACCTTGACTACTTCTTTGTCGGTTTCTTCACTATCGCTTCCTTGAGGTCTGTCCAACTGTTGTAACCTCCTCAAGATCAGTTCTTGACAATTTACTTGCACACTTTTGGAAGAGTAGTAGATTCTTTTACTTCTATCGCTCATCAGCAAGTAGAATTTCCTTTCAGTATACCACCAAGCAACAACCATTTCATCGGCCATTGTATTTTTCTGAGTGAATTTTGTTAGGTTTTATTTTGGGGGCGAAGAAAAGCTGATTTATGAGAATGAGAAATGGTCAGTTGATTTCGATCTGAGAAAAAGTGGGTTATTTATACTAGAATTTGTGCCATCAATGCTAACCCTAATTTCATCATTAGAAATTTCCACCGGGACGTTCAATTTACCGTGCTGAGGTACCAACGATGTGAGATGGTTTAATCATCATTGCAATTGGCGGGGAAGGGTTTAACCGTGTGTATTTATTACCTTTAGCCACACAAAAACATTTTACCGTGACCATTTCAAACTTTTAGCCACACATAAAAGCAAACATACCAGGGTAGTTGGTAACATTTGGGCACACAAATGTCACAAAATGTGTGACTAAAGGTTTAGATGAGATGTCCCATAAATAAAAATTCAAAATAATACAATGACAGTTGATAACATTTAAATACATGAAGCTAATTAAGTGTGACAATAGACAACCAATAGTCATATGTTTATTATTTTCAAATCACTATTGAAATCTTTTAGTCACATATAATACTTTAACCATGACCATAAAATACTTCATAGTTTTTAGTTTTTTATTTTACTAATTGGATAACAAACAATGCTCTTTGGTCACACAAACTCGTAAGTGCCTATATGTTTTAGCTTTTAGCCACATCATTAAAAACATATTGTGGCACTTAGTATTAACTATGTCTAGTAATTGTCACATTTTTATTGACAGTGTGGCTAACGGTTTCGAAAAGATGTGTTTTGGTCACATAGATTAAAAAAAATCAAACAAATACCGTGGCAATTAGTCACATTTGGCCACTATATTTAGTTATGGCTAGTAAATGTCACATATATTTCTTAAGTGTGGCTAAAGGTAACTAATTGTTATATAATGGCCACATTAATACTAAAATGTGTGGCTAAAAGTTTTTAAAATATTATAATTGACCTTTAGCTAATATTTAGTCGAATGTGTGATAGGCCGGTTTTGGGAAATCTATGGCCATAGGCCATTTTTGACGTAGTGGAAGAAGAAGATCGACAAAGACGGGGAAGAAGGAGAAATGAGATGGAATTGGTTGGGCACTCAAGGTGTTAGGAAGAAGATATAGGAGGGTGTGTGGTTGTTAATAGGGTTAAGTAATTGTAAAATGACTGTCTTACACCATTTCAGTTAGTTTTTAACTGAATAAACTAACACCGTTAGCATTAGGGACTCATATGGTAGCGTTTATCATAAGTTAGGGACTTAGTCATCCAAAATCTCGCTACGGAGACTCAAGTTACAATTAAAACGGATAATAGTGTGTCGTAGTGATTCATTCCATCGTGAAGTTGATATAAAACCTTCTTTCATCTGTTTACACACTATGATATTTTCTCATAGTTCAAGGGTTCTTCAATCTTAATTTTAAAGACCTTCACTGTCATGTAATAGACTTGTTGGTATTATTGATTGTTTTGATTTTATATCCAGAACCTCATTCTAGTTTAACACATAGATTCTCATTCTTGCTAAATTGATTTGTGATTGTTAACTGAATCCGTAATTCATGAGTTGTTATAAGGTAAAAAGTTCAAACATCTCAATACATGTATCAACTTGTGAATTGAGAAATTACCCTTAAATGTTGGATTAGCTAATTACCATTTTTGTACTTCTTGTATATTATGTTCAATCAAAGCACTCAAGGTGTCAAGGAAGTGATCAATGAGAAATACCCCACCTTGTATTATTGATGCTGACATGGCACGATTGTATTGGTCCAACACATAATTATATTTATGAATGAATGCTTGTCTCTAGGGATGCAAATAAAGGCAACAAAACTAAAGGAAGATAAAAAAAACTTGCAAAACTGGGAATATATGAGTTGTATACCTAAAAGATTAGATAGTGGGTGACACAGACCATGCCTTTGGTTAAGAGCTTAAGATACACCCACCCTAAAAATGGGAGGTAATAAGCAAGTCTCTATTCTTGGTCAAAGGTGGTATGATGGTTCTCTAAGTTTTGAGCCTCAAAACCTGCAAGTATATTTGGAATGCAAAATGGGTTGTGACAAAAAAGTTTTGTTTTTTAATCAAAAGGTTCCACAGTTCTCTAAACAAGAATCTTAATATATGAGCAAGTACATATGTGGTTAAATTTAACAGATTAAAATCAGATTGTAATATATATTTAAAACCTAAACATGATTTGTTGTCTGGCTGTGGTTCATTGAGGGTGCGGTTTGCTTTAATTCTTCTTTGTTGGACTTGCTCTTGCTTTAAGTTTTCAAAAGAACTTCATTGCCATAAATATTTTCAAATTGACATATAATATTTCTTAATTTTCTGGCCATACGTATGAGTCAACATCTAAGATCATCAATTTAAATGCTTATCAGTATCCTTAGCATCTGTTTTTTTAATAAAAAAAATCAGTGTTTCTTTTCATAGTATCCCACTAGAATCATTATTATTTTAGAACATTAAAAATCAAATGTATGTCATCTTGAATTGATATAATAGACATAAAAATAATAACTTAAGTGTAAATTTACGATGATAATTATAATAGACAAGACTTACCGATATATTTATCAACTTGATATTCGATGGAAGAAATATCTTCTAATATATTAACAAGCTTTTTAAGAAAATAAAGTATATACGTAAAGTAATAGGTACTTTTTTTGGCAAATAAAATTACGTATAAATTTGTAACAAAAAAAGTAAAAAATAAGTCCAGTCAGCTCTGCATACCAAAACATAATTGATGACAGAATTATGCGTATTTCTTAGCCGTATAGGTAATTAACTTCACTTAATATCTTTTTTATCTTATTTGAACAAGCTTTTACATGTCCAAATATATGTATTTTGTCATCATTCCATTAAATTACTACTATTTGAATTCTTGTTTTCTATATTCAGCAACACTTTTAGTTGTGTGATGAGTAATACGTCAAATAGCGTCTTCCCTTTATTCCGGAAAGGAACCTGATTTTTCATTTATATTTATTAATGTTGTATCTTGTTAATTAGCATATGCTGAGAACCAAAATTATTAAATTTCCCTAAAAGCAAGATTTATAAAGTTCAAGTATTATGTAGGCGAACCTTAATTTATTAGGCTTTGTCTTAGTTGTATTATAGACTGATACTGTATAAAATATTAATACTACTATTTTATACAATACAACCTTAATGTATATGAGACAATAGCAATACAACGCTCATTCCACTCAGCCGTACACTGTTGTATACCATGTTTTTATAAGCCAAATGAAAATGAAACTCTTTCTTAATTAATTTCATTGTTGATTTACGAAGGGTGTGTATATTCACACATGTTGATGCCTATCCAAGTGGGACCCTTATATACGTTATGTACAGATACCATAAATGAGACCTCTATATGGTATAATATATTCGAACAGTAGTAGAGTTAAAAAAAAATACGGCATAATGTTTGAACCGAAGGAGAGTTAAAAATTAACGGTATAACATTTTAAACGATTTAATATTTGAACAGGAGTAGAGTTAAAAAAAAAATATAGGGTTTATAGGGTTTATCTCTATAGGGTTTATCTCTCTGACTAGATACCATAAATGAGACCTCTATATGGTATAATATATTCGAACAGTAGTAGAGTTAAAAAAAATACGGCATAATGTTTGAACCGAAGGAGAGTTAAAAATTAACGGTATAACATTTTAAACGATTTAATATTTGAACCGGACGAGAGTTTATAACAACAAAACACCAAATTCACCAATCTAAATATTGATGTGCTTGACTGGTGTCGACACTAAATTTTATATAGTACATAAACCCTAAATTGTGCACATAGTCGATTTGGGTTACGAATTGTTATGAAAAACTTGTAACTGTCTGTTTACATGCTTACTAACTTTGTATACAACAATTTTGTCAAGTCATATTTGCCTGTTAAACTTCTGTCAAGTCATATTTTCCTGTTAAACTTATAAGCAAGTGTTGTCTAGTTAAAGATGTCTCTAAGAATGTATCCGTGGGACTAATGGGTGTAAGAAATCATAACGTTTTCTTGTTTTTATTAGGATTTTGACAACATGAACTGGTGCATAGAAAATTATTAGAACCAAATGAAATCTAACCGACAAATATCTTTCATAGTATCATGGTTTAATATATTTTAAAAACCTAAAACACATCTTAGGGCAAAGTTGTAACTTTCTATGACCAAAATACCTTTTGTGCTTTTGAAACAAATAATTAAAAATAATTGAAGGGTTTGAATGTAAAGCAAGTTAAAAAAAAAGTTTAGGTAGGAAACGAGTGATTGTGTAGAGAAGTAGAAAAGAGTGAACACCTGTAAACGATAGGGTACGTACGTCCACTCAATATTGACAACAATTTTCGCTTCTTTTTTTCTCTTAATAACTTTAAAGTTAAGAAACATACCCTATGCAGTAGAGGGCCTCATGGCCACTACCCTCCTCACTATTGCCCTATATATACACCCTTCATTCAACCATTTTATGTACACCACTCATCAGGACTAAGAGCTAGAGAGAGAGAGAGAACTAAACAAGAAAGAGAAAAAGGGTTACCTTTCTCTCAATCTCTTTGTCTTGAGTGTGTGTGTAAACTTGACAGGGAAGATGACTGTAGGAAGCTTTGCTCATCTTACTCTTGCATTTGGCCTTCTTGGTAGATAACACATTCTTTCTTTCTATCTCTCTCTCTATATAAATAGCTTCACTATACGTATATATTATTGTGTGTATATGCATGTAAAATATAACATTAGCATGCATATTATTATAAACATACAAATTAAAATATATTTTACCATTTTTTTCTTTTATAAAGAAAACCAATGTTGATTGGTGGAATTTTGTGGACATAGGCTGAGGCATTCTTGATATATAATTTATGATATAAGTCAGATCATCATATAGTTTTTCATGTTGTATTACTAACTTTTGCTTCTTATATATATTGTAGGCAATGTTGTATCATTCATGGTGTTTTTATCCCCATTGTAAGCTTCCTTATTTGCTATACATCTTTCATTTGTATTTTCTTAATAAATAGGTTCTAGCTGGCTGATACTTTTAATTGTATCGTAGGCCGACGTTTTACAAGATCTATAAAAGGAAATCGGCAGAGGGGTATCAATCGGTTCCATATGTCGTGGGGTTATTTAGCGCAATGCTGTGGATATATTACGCATTGCTCAAGTCCAATGCTATGCTACTCATTACCATCAACTCAGTTGGGTGCTTCATTCAAACCTTCTACCTTTGCTTCTTCATCTTTTACGCACCAAAGAAGGCTAGGGTATGGGATAACTACCTTTTAATCTTGCCAATTTGTAATAATAAATGTTGGCTTTTGTTATTGAAAGAGATATAACGAAAACATATTTATCCAGATCGAGAGCCTGAAGTTAATCGGGTTGATGATAGTTGTTGGTTTCGGTTTGATTGTCGGCCTTACTCAATTTCTTGCTAGCGGAGCCAATCGTGTTGCAATAGTTGGATGGATTTGCCTTGTATTCGCTCTGTGTGTTTTCGTTGCACCCATGGGCGTTGTGGTATGTACAAGTACATATGTACATGCAAATTAAAAAATTCGATACATTTTTTTGTTTGTTGTTATATATATTCTGATAAATTATTTGATTTTTTTTTGTAGAGACAAGTTATAAAAACAAAAAGTGTGGAATACATGCCCATTCTACTATCCGTTGCTCTAACACTCAATGCTGTTACATGGTTCTTCTATGGGTTGCTTCTTCGTGATTATAACATTGCGGTATGTAAAAGAATATAAGAGATTAACTCATCTTTGTGAACAAAATTTTAATAAAAGTTTGTTTGTAGTTTACTGTATAACATTCTTATTGTATATATGTTTTACAGATTCCAAATGTACTTGGATTCACCTTTGGCATTCTCCAAATCATCCTTTACTTTGTTTACAAAAACAAAAAGCCGGTTTGCGATGAAAAATTGTCCGGAATAGAAATAAAGACCAAAGCTGGAATAGAAGTAAACACCAAAGCTGACGAACAAAAGATCCCAGAAAACAAAGATCAAGAAATCGTTGATATCGTGAAGCTAAGTGCTGCCTTAATGTGTTCGATTAATCCTGTTGTCGCGAAGTTAGATGAGAACAACAACGTTGTCGATGATCGTTTGGTTGTTGAACCTCATGTGACCACCATAGAGGTAGCTGCATGAGAGCTCAATATAATTGGTATTGGAAGAATTCAAATTGTGCATGGTTCATGATTGGTCATGTAGCTTTTATTAGGTTTTCTCTATCCATCATTTAGTTGAAATTAAATTATCCATGTTTAGGTATTTAACCCATGTCCTATTGTTTCTGTGTCGTGATTATTCTGAATAAATGAAGTTTATGTTTAATAACTTTTAATTGTTCCTCAATTCCTTGTATTTGTATTTTTTTTTAAATATGTTGTGTATTGAGTAAACTAATAATTACGTTGTTATTTTTACACAATACTTTAGGTAGCTAATTTACTGAGTTTATAAAATCATATTTAATATATTATTCTATACTAGTTTTATAAATTATAAGCAAATTGATTTTGCTATTTGAGTGATACATATAAGGTATATATGCAAATTGTATATGAACCATATATACATACGTTTAATGCAAAACCGCTACAAAGAAACTCAACTTAAAATGGCATGAATTTTGATCCGTTTAATTACAAGGGTAAGACGGTAGGCGATTTGTTTAACTACTCCGCTACAAAGAAACTCAACTTAAAATGGCATGAATTTTGATCCGTTTAATTACAAGGGTAAGACGGTAGGCGATTTGTTTAACTACTTTCGAACCCAAACTCATTCATCTGAGTGTTGATTTTAGCTTCATTGATTTCTCACTAAATTTCCGCGTTTTATTTGATTTCGTTTTATCGTAAAATGCTTGATTCTGGATTTCATTTATTCATCTGTTCATTAAGTTATCTAATAAGACCTTAACTCTTCAAATTTTATATTCTTTTTACCTATCAGATCCGCGATATAAAAGAGTGTTTGGTTATAATGTTTGATATTACTTTTGCATCAAAGATTATGTCTTCAACTCAGTTTGTGCTTAATAATCGATCGATACAATTAAGCGTATCAGATTTTTAAACGTTGTAAATTTCTTTGAAATAACTCTTCAAGTTTGGCCCGATGGACGCTTTACATGTGAACGTCTTGTGCACCGGATTTACCAGCTCTTCAAGCTTGGAAAGAGACAAAAATTACTTTCCTGGCCAGCAACAAAGGAGATACAAAAGTTGCTTTCACATGAATTTGTCAATATTGGTATCAATCAAACTTTCTTTAAGTTGTAGCAACGGTGTCAAATAGTGAGTTTTCAAAGATCATCTTTAATTAGTACTGTCAGAGTCTAACAGATGGTCCATAAATTTGTGACATAAATTGTATGATCATCTGTCATGGGCCATGATCATATTTTGTATTTAATTTGGACCATAAAACAAAAAGTAGCAAAAGAAGAAGGAAACAAATTTTGTTTGCTATTCAAGAAAAGCATAAAATGATTAATATATCTTCTGAAAACAAATGGAAGAATTCCCAGCTGTCTGATTAAAATATGCAGCAACAAGTGTGGAAACATGGAAATTGTTAGATGTCTAATCTTAACAAAGTTTATCTTATTAGCTGTAAGATGTTCATTTAGAAAAGATATATCAGAGGCTGAAACTTGATCCTAATTAAAGGGTGTCGACTTCTTCTTCCCATTAGATTTTGGAATTGGTAGAACAAACTTATATGTGTATTTTAGAAAGATCGATGCAAGCATGCCAAAGAGAGATAAAGGTGTGCCAATGTTGAGTCAGTTTCATGATGTGAAACTTAACAAAAATTAACTTTTAAAAGTGGATGGAACTAAAAAAATCAATAATCCTTTTTTCTTTATAATCACTACTTACACAAAAGAACAAAAGACCTTTAGCGAAGACTTAATTCCAGCTACACATGTCGCCGCTATTGGTTTATATCAATAGCGGCGACATGAAGCAATAGCGGCGACAAGAGGGCCTTTAATTAGCGGTGACATGTTGCCGCTATTAACGATAGCGGCGCAGATCATGCCTTTTAGCGGTAACATTTGTCGTGGCTATTGCCCCGTTAGTGCCATTCGGTTGCAAATTAGCATCCGAGTTATTGTCACAAATGTAGCGAATTAAATTGTTATAGCCGCAAATACAGTAGCTTAAACAATCAACATCAATAGTGGAATCTAGATTGGCGGTTGTCCCAACTGACGTTATAGGGGCAACGGCTATAGCGAACACCCAACAGTGACAACGGTGGTGATGTCTGTCGTGAAGGACATGCAAATACCTATTTAAACTATTAGTATAGAATAAGTTGGGTATCGAACCAGAGGAGGATTGTGAAAAGTGTATGATGCCAAGTATTGATTAACAATTACGAAAACAATAAACTATTGATGTGATTTTGATTGAGTGATTGTTAATACGAAAAAGAAATAAGATTGTATTCAATAAGAAAAGGAATGGTTCCTTCGGAATTTAGGTTTTGCAGTTAACTTCAATTATATGTTTAATCGAACACTTACATACACATAAGTGGACTAGCCTAATCAACTAATTGTGATAACCAAAGACTAAGTACTCCGGTCAATACATAACGGGAGGTTATCTAATGGTTACCAATCACAATTACCAACCCTAATCCCATAACAAATATATCCTAATTACTAGAACTCTCGGGAATTGAATGATCAAAGAATAAGGTTAAGCAAATGCAATCGATTACAATTAATTAACTAAATCATAAGTGAAAAGAATCGAATGCTTAGATCACAAACGATTGTCACCAAACACATAAAATCTGTTAATTTACAAAAACCCTTTATACGGAGGAAACCATAAAAAAGACTACCCGCTCATGATGGTTGATTAATCTTCAAAAGCTGGATACGCGGTTGAAAGCATCTTGAATCTAATTAATGTGTAGGTAGTAATGATGATGTAATAATAAAATAAATAACCTATCACAATGTGTGGCGGCTGTAGAAGTCGTCCCCTGTGAATTGAATGAATCCTTCCTCTGAATATGGCGGCCCAATGTCTCCATAAGTCCAAGATGTGATGATGTTGTTGACCCAAAGTCCACGTAATAATGGCTGCCAATTTCTCCTCTTCACAGCCCAACTATCTGCATGTGTATGAGGATTCTTTTCCACCTCCAAAATCGTGGGCCCCCAAAGGTTCTCCTCTAGTCAACGTGACCCCCTTGATCTTCGTGTGCCTCTTCTTTTTATTCGATGTGATGTTCCTCAAAACCTAAGCTTTCTTTGCATGATGTTGATGATGTGATGTGTGTCTTATTATAAAAACCCCCAAAAATCCCTCCAAATATTCACGTCAATATTGATGATAGAATTCATGTTTTCTTATAAAAGCCTCATGTGCATGTGGGTTGTCAAAAGTCTGTGTGACTTTTTAGTTAGGTTTTGTAAAGGGTATTCAATAAATGTACTTTCATCTTTTTTAATTTTACTGGTTGCACTTTTTTCTAAAGTTTGTAAATAAATACAATCTACCCTTGTATTTTCTATTTTTTGAAAATTTATATCAGGAAATATCCCTATTTTTTTCTCTTTATTGAAATATTCTATGCAATTTTCATCTGATGTATATGCTCAACAATGACGTTTTGATCATGAGACACTTCCAGCTGATCTAATTAGCAGGTAATATTATATTTTTACCACGTGTTTTAAACATTAAGAGAAAACATATAAAATAAGAAATCCACATCATCAGCAGCAAACATTTAAAGGATTAAACCAATAATCTCTATCTATTAATAACAAAACTAAATGAATAGTGTTTTGAGTGGTGGTTTCATGTGAATGGCTAATCTGGGAGGTTGTCCATTTTGATCAAACGTGTCATCGAAAGGATTAGTATCCATTACACCTGTTACTCTTAAAACCTCCCTCTTTATGAATCTCTCAGTAAGGATTAGAGAATGAAAATTTTTCTGATGTGGTTATTTCTCTCTCTTTAAGGCCACCATCGTCATTTCTGTACGTCTTTCTCCTTCTCTTACTATAGAGAGATATGGCCACCGCCGGTGACCATTGAATGCCTCTATCAGGCGGTGCCTCCTACTTTTCTCACTACCGAGATGAAGTAGAGAGAAATTCGCCGCCGATGAGCCTAGAACATCTCTGCTCAGGCTGATGAAGATGATTTTTTTCATCTGAGGCTACAATGGCAAGATCTGGCTTAGTTGCTACAATATATAACCCATCGTTGCCGCCTGCCGTTCTATGTTGTCCTGGGTAGCGGTGGTTGTAAACCCTGTTCGGTCGATGATGTTGATGAGATCATTCTCACCTGAGACTACGCCTTTTCTTTTGAAGATTGTGAGGGTTGTTCAGTCAATGAGATGCTTCTCACCTGAGACTACGATGATTTAATCCATGACATTATTTACCGACTGTTACCTTGTATTTTCTCTTTGAACATTATAAAAATATATGCATGAGGACATCTAATTTTCGCATCAAAAGCTTTTTGGAAATGCCATATGTATTGAATACGCCCATTTCTCCACCCAAAAGTAAAAGAATGTGTTTAATTAATTACTGTCTCTTTCTCCAAAGCAAATGTATTTCCATTAAAATAATCGGTTGAAGAAAAAAATTAGGTTTTTTTTAACGGCAAATCACTTTATATATATATATATATAAAGAGCCAACTAGAAACTGGGAAACAAAACAAGAAAAAACAAAAAAAAACGACAGAAACAAAAAGACAACTACATCAGCCCTACGGAATCAAAAATCAACCAATTCCATCCGGATCCCAAACCGACACCGAACCCCCATTGATATAGATTGAGAAAAAATTAGGTTCTAAACTTTACTTCCCATAAACTTTTTCTGATTTGATGGTACTCATGTTTTACTTGGAATCAGTATATTTACAAGTTCGTAACAAGAAACTGAAAAACTTAATGTTGAATTTGGTTATGGGAACAACTACAGTTGACGTTTTCATATGTCTTAACATCTGTTATTGAATTTATTAGTCACACGATCCTTTTACGGCTATGATGACTTTGGCATAAACTGGTGTTTTAGGGCGGCAAAATCTTGCAGCTATGATATTCAGGTTGTCTAACATGAGTCAAACATCATTACTAGGCGCAACGCGCCGCTTTCAATACAACTAGTTTTTTTAATAACCTAGAGGTTGTTTGGTGAAATTAGATAATAAAAAACCTCCCCATCGGTTTGGTCATTGGTGAATGGTTTTGTAATATTAGATAGTAAGAAAAAACTAGAGTAACAGTAACCAGATTTCTTCAATTGTTTTAATAAAGTCATTTAAAATCTTTTTGTTCTTTTAAATTTACTCAACTATTTTTAGGTGTTCCAATCTTATATGAATTGGGTCAGCTATTTTTAGGTGTTCCAATCTTATATGAATTGGGTGTTGCTAAATGCACTCTCATCTTTTTGAATTTTACTGGTTGCACTCCCTCCCCCCCCCCCCCCCTGAAGTTTATAAATAAATACAATCAACCCTTGTATTTTCTATTTTTTGAATATTTAGGGAAAATAGGGATATTAGTCGGAAAGCTTGAACGGAAAAGTTTGCATATTAGTCCGAGTTTTGGGAGTAGCAATTCCTTTGAATAATAATAAGTCGGAGTTTTGTTTGATCTTATTTTCAAAAAACAGAAAATACAACGATGGAATTTAAAAAATTATAAAAATGACATTTTTAGAAAGGAAGGTATAAACAGTAAAAATGGAGGTGCATTTAGCCACACCATTTTTTCTTTTAACCCTTTTAAATGCTTCTAACATAATATCACGTGCACCCTTCATGTTTAGCCGTAGGCTACGGCTAATACCGTAGCTTACGATATATACCTTCTGTTCTCTTATTAATTTCCAACCGTATGCTATGCTTGACTTCCGTAATCCGTAGACTACCTTTCAACTTTAGATAAAATACCCAAAGGCCCCTGGACTTTATTGCTTCGTAATTCTCACGCATTAAAGTTATCTTTTGCCCCGAATCAAGTCCCGAATATCGTAATATATCTCGATCATCATCCATGCTTGTTCCATTTCATCACTAAACCTTCCAACTTTACTAGTTTATACGGTTAACCTGTAAAACCACCAAAAACCCATAGATATCATATTCGAAACACACAATCGCCTAGAACGTAATAAAACACACAAAATAAGCGCTTTAACACTCGGGTTTCACACACTCCATCAGGTGGCATCAGCATCAACCCGCGAATGGCAGTGTTGGTTGACTACGGTTCGATTCAGTTCATCTGAGTAGAACGCGGTGTACGTAGTACTCTAATAACATGTGAAATGCCCATTATGGTGTAACATCCTGAATTTTACCATTAAATCATTTTGACGGATTTAAGTGATGGGGTTGGGACTACAAGGCGGCATCAGACTGTTTAGAACTTTTGGGGACCCGATGGGCATTTACCAAAGCTAGTTGGATAGCTTTTGGGAACTCGTGGCAAAGCATTTGGGTTTGAAGGGACCTCAGTAAAGATTGTAGGATTAAAACACCAATAAAACCCTAGATCACTCATTATTCAGAACCTAGGTGTGTTTGTGTGTGACCGACTGTCACACCCCCAAAATACCACATGCGGAATCCATCGCGAGACCTGTGACATACCAGGATCTAGCCACTAATCATATTGAACTAATAGTAAAATAATAAACTCGAAATCTCATTCAACGTGAAAAGTGCATTTCAAAGCATCTAATTAAAACAAGTATACGTTCAGCGGAAGCATAAATTATGGTTTAACCAATCCAAACCATTTTGTTTAGAAAACATTAGCAAATATTAAATATCTTCGCAAACGACACGACCCATGACAACACTGGCTTCCCAGACTACAAGTTCCATTCCATGATGCATCTAACGAGCTGCAAGCATGCAGAAAAAGTGTATCAGCATAAAGCTGGCGAGTTCACAGTTTTGTTTAACAAAAATCATGTTGGGGTTTAGTTTAAAGACATGTTACGAATAATAAACTCTGTACCGATTGTGTTCGTTTTTGGTTCCCTCATCAATGTCTATCATCATTGATCAAAGTGTTTAAGGTCATTAGTTCACGCCCGTCCTCCCAGGTACGGTGTGAGGTCTGTCAAGCCTAATAGCGCTATCAACTAATACCCCGTTGCCTCCCTGGCAACTAGCTCGGTATGCAAGTAGGGACTTTCGTGATAGAGTTCGAGTTTATTAACCAACATCGTAATTCAACCAAAGCGTTTAAAAGTATTCCTCCCAGGAACATTAGTTTGTTTGTCCCCCCGGGACGCATTCTTGTGAAAGAGCAGTGAACTCACCTTAGTTTGCTCGGTTTGATAATGTACTTCTTGTGACAACTGGCACCCAACCGGTAATTTCCGTACAATTTAATTAATAGTTGATAACTGCAATTATGTGCTTAAATGTCAACATTGTCTAATTACATACTATACAAGTGAATTCATGCACGTTTTATACTACAAATATTGCTTTATGCATTAATGATAGCGTTGCGTCAGAAATACTAGTAAACTCACCGGTAAGACACATTGTGTCAACAGGTCTGCAAAAAGCAGTTAGACAATAGAATTGGGGCCTAGGTGTAGGTCCAACGTCAAGAATACATTAAAACCCAAGAGTACATACAAGGGTTTACATATAGACTTTTTGAAAGCTAAAATACGCACTGAAAAGCACCCGAAATACACTTTAAAAGCTGAATTTTACATATTTCAGCAAAAATTCAGCATTGTAACAAGATTGTAGCATGCAAAAACATGACTAAATGGTCCAGAATACTTCCCTAAGTTTCGGGAATTGAAAGTGTCACAAAAGAGTACATAAAGGACACTAAACGATGCAATTTAGCACTTTAACGAACCGGTATCTAACCTGTCACACCCCCAAAATCCACTCGCGGAGTATCACCGCTTGGAGGCGTGACTGACCAGGATCAAGACACCAATCATATTGAACATAGCGTGTAAGTAAATGTAAAACCCAAACACAATATAATTGGTGTCCAAACAAAACATAGTTTAAGTAATCAGCGAAAGCATAATGTTTAAAACCAAAACAAAAGTTCAAATGTATCAAATGTTTGACATGGTATATGACTATCCATGTCCCACAACGACCACACCTCCCCGTGCAAGCTCCATGAGTACCTAACGACCTGCAAGGCATGTAACAACGAGTCAACAACAAAGTTGAGCGAGTTCACAGTTGGTGTTCATTGTTAAGTTGTTTGAAAACCAGGAGTTCATTCGTAAGTTGTAAGTTAATCCGTTTACCTTGTTTCCCAAACATATCCATAGTTGGTGGGGGCTTCCCCATGTTAACCACTAGACCTGTTTACCATATCGACCACTGACTAAAATAAGTTGGTGCCCTGACGTCAATGTCTATCATCATTGACTAGTGCCCAGATCCATTAGTTCACGCCCGTCCTCTGCGGCACGGTGTGAGGCTTGTCAAACCTAAATAGCGCTATCTAACTAATGACCCGCTCGCCATTAGCCCGGCGATTAAGTCGATATAAAAGGAGGGACTTCATGATAGAGAGTTTTTGTTCTAGTATCCGTGTTGTCACCCTTCAATAAAGAGGGTGTGTACGAAATCCCCAAACTAGGAGATTTCGTGGGTTCCAATCAATTCCTTATCACATGTTGTCACCCTTCAATAAAGAGGGTGTGTACGTGTTCCAAACTAGGAGATCACGCAGTTTTAGTTTGAATCTTTTACCCATTCCCAAACCCTTGGGAATCCCATGCCTTGTGGAAAGTGTGAACTCACCTTGGTTTGCTCGGTAAGATAAAATATGTGTTCACAATTCGATCAATCCAATCCTAGTATGGTTCCAATTCCAATTAGTTATTTTACACACCTTAATCACCTATCCTTATTATGCAAGAAATGAACAAGTTTGGCACATAATATCTCACCAATTGTAAGGCCATACATATTTTCCACATTACGGGTTCATTTATCATAATAACACCCAACATACTAGTAAAAGCATTTTTCAACTCATACACTAATTTAAATCAGAAAGTATATTGTACAAGAATTCATGAATCAAGTCCAGCTTGGTAAACTTATGGTCCAATTATTATCGACCCACTAATGCTTTCCAATTAAACTTGCAGCCCAAGCACTTAATCCGTCCCCCCAATACACAGCCCACTTAGTATCGGCCCAACTAAGCAAAAGACACAATGTTACTGACTTGCAATTCATGCCACACCCGCCAAATTACCCAACCTACTTGTCGTGGCCCAATTAACATATCAACAGTTAAAATAAAGTGGGCTTGGCTGAAGACTCAAAGCCACGCAGCCCAGCCACATTGTAACGGCTATGCAGTCCCTAATCCTTCGGCCCAGAAATCCCTAGGTCCAATTACGAATGACCAAGGTTAAACACATTAACAAATCTCTATTTTTCACCTAGTCTGCTAACCTACTCTTTGTTGATAACTTATTTTTATAAATTTGACAATAATGGCCGACACTAACTATTGCTTCAGGCTATGATTGGACCGAAAATTAGTAGTGGTTTGTAGTTTTTTTTTTAAATCTTGACATTTGAATACAAAATCATTAAATTCCCCTAGCCGACAAAACTGTTGCTATATACTTGTGATTGGACCAATTGTTTGTAGTGGGCTGCCAATTCAACATCATTGGACCGATTTGTTTGGTGGGTTTGTTTTCTTTAAATCTTGATTTTTGAATCAATTCATGCTTAACTCACTGGGCCGACAAAACTGATTATATTTCATGTGATAGGACCTAGCAAAATACAAGGACTCACATGCAATCCTATTCTCTATACATCTATAATCATTCATAACCTCAATAACCTATTGTTATATGAATATTATTACTATTCTATTTGTTAATTATCCTTAACATACGATCAGAAAAAGAATAACTCAATCATGTAATAATCATACCATATATCGGCGTAAGTGTAACAACCAAATAGCATGTATCAAGAACTAAGAATACTTCAAGAATTGAATAAGGATGATCGACTAACCAGTAACTTAAGACACGAAGGGTG
This sequence comes from Helianthus annuus, assembly GCF_002127325.2. Lineage (NCBI taxonomy): Eukaryota > Viridiplantae > Streptophyta > Magnoliopsida > Asterales > Asteraceae > Helianthus > Helianthus annuus. The sequence continues at coordinate 118,148,176 of NC_035440.2, forward strand.
ACCCCAAAAAGAAAAAGGCTTCGATGGAGGTGGGGAGGGATATTTGCCGTCGTCCATATTCTTGGGAGAAGGGGTGGAGTTATGTTTTGGGTTTATATCATGAGCAACCACACATTACGTATACTAAAAGATATAGGTTTGTTAAGGGCGGTTGTTTAATTCCTTTGACCGATCTGGGCCTAGGTCCAAGAGGTTGGGCTGCCAAAATAATTGGGTAAAAGAAACAAAGGTTTGGGCTTCTATTCTAACTACACATTCCTACGGATAAAGTAGGGATTGGGCTCAAATGGTTGGGTCCAATGTGCATGTATGGGCTGACCGTGGCCCACATACAAGCCGCGCGTGTGCGAGTGTGTACCCAATACCCGCACGACCCAAAACATTTATATAACAGCCCAAGATTCATGTGCGGCCCTTATCAATCAATCCAACCATTAAAACGAACCCAACCATGCACTTAGTCATAACCACATAGATTTACATTCGACAAGTTATGAAAACGAGAAGTTAGATAACAGTTTACTATAACAGAAGCGTGAAGAAAGAGAATTTAAGGAATTATAATCACGTTTCTAACCTTGAAAGTTTGGGTTGTCACATACCGAATAACCGGACATTACCCGGAACACCAAAATATTACTAGAAGCATTGTTTACTTATTTCTGAGCTAGTTATGAACCCCGAACACCCTAACACCCACTAGAATATCTAGTAACTAACACTTGTAACCATATACTTGGATTTGAATTATTAACTAACTAAATACTATTCAAAATTACATTTAACCCCCCCCCCCATTGCATGTGGACGGTCACCCATGTGACCCCGCCAACAAATCCCACTTGATCTCCGTAGATTGCATGTGATCCTTTGAGATCTCTATAGATTACAATCTTGGATTTGTTTGTACTATTAGGAGCATATGATACATTGGTCATTACACAAAACTTGGATATAAGAAACATCATCTTTCTCATTCATCTTCACACCACAAAACTCCTCCCCTTGCCCCCATTCTCGACCGAGTTTAGTGCCACCACCACCATCACCTTTCATTCGTAATCCAACCATTCCAAGCTTCATTCAAGGTGTAAGGAGCCGTATTAGAAGGTTTGGTGAGCTCGGATCTTGAAGGACCTCCATCACAAGCTTTTATCCACTTGATCTTCATCTTGTTTCTTCCCTAGCTTGAAGCTAGTAGTAAGCTTCTTGTAACTCTTGTTACTTCATATTTTTTTTAGTGGGTAAAAGATATATTATGTTGATTTACACAAGAACACTAAAGAACATACACTTGAATCTTGAAACATAAAGCTAACATAAGATGAAATCTCGTTGAAATGATGTTGTTAGCATATGGATGATGTTTGCTTGTTGATTACTAGAGATATTGATGTTGATCATTACATGGAACTTGCTAGATTATGATTAAAAACATGATTTAGTAAGTTAGGAAATGATTATGTGTTTATACAAGATGATCATCTTCTTGATTAAACATGAACTTGAAAACAAGATGATTTCTTGAAAAAGTAATAAACAAAGTAAGCTAATAATCTTGTAAATCCAAGATTTACGAATGATTTTCCAAGAAAACCAAGTTTAAATATGAGTGTTAGATCTTGGTTTTTACTTGGACCTACACTATTTTTATTAGAAAAACAAGTGCATAAACAATTATGAAACAAGAAAAATACTAAAGAAATATTTTTAGAAAAATCATCTTACAAGTTGTAAATGACTAAATCCTTCAAGAATGAGATTTACAAACAAACAACCATGTTTTTAAGGGTAACTAAACCTACTAAATAACATGGTAAGTTACTACAAGTTTTTACAAAAACTTCAAGTTCATGATGTAGTGAAATTTACTTGATTTTGACACTCGGTAAGTGTCGAATGAGTTGTTGATGATTGATGATGATTTAAAAGAAAATAAACACATGTTTTGAAAACATGGGAAACCTCCATTTTTAGAGGAAACTATGTCAAAATTTTTATAAACTTTGATAGTTAGAAAAATATGAGTTTTTGAGAAACTTATTCCCTAAAAATGTATCTAAAAATATTTACCTAGGTTTCCCTAATTTTTTGTGTTAAGAAATGATGATTTCTTCAAGATTAAAATTGATATTAAGTATGTATATTTTTGAGAAAAATATATATATTTATTGATCACCAAATTTTGTGCTAAGTATATATAGTATGTATTACATGTAATAGTGTATTAGGACTTGAAAATACACTAAATACTCCTAAGGAGTGAAAATACAAAAATACACATACAACATGCTTAGACAAGTACGAGAATATATTTATGAAAATATATTACTTGATAGAATAAATAACTTGGACAAGTTATGAACATGAAATGAAGTTTTGGACAAAATACATAATCCGGGTGAAAAATACAAGATACTTATATTTATTGTTGAGATTATTTTTAACATAAGAACAAATACATAAAAGATGGTGACTTATACTTGTGCGATACAAGTCTAGTGACTAACGTTAATAAAACACGTTTAGGTCACGACGCTAGATAAGCAAAAATCGGTGAAGTTTACGGCGCAGGGAACGCAAAATTGTGAGTTCATGCTCCCCCTTTTCTTTTAACTGTTTTCAGTTTTATAACTTCGGGGGTGAAATACATGTTACAAATGTTACAATGTTTACAAATGGTATGATGGATACAAGAATTGAGGAATGATACGAGAAATCGTGTCACGAATAGGGTACCATAAGCACCATTAATCATGTACATACTAAGACCGCAGAACAAAAGGTTAGATCCAATGGGTTTTCGGGCAGCCACACTCTTGGTGAAAACTAGTACCAAGTAGTGCTTTTGTGTCTCAGTCGTGAATCGACAACTAGAAAAATGCCTATGGTTTGGATGCTTCCTATGTCGTGTCACATGTTAATGGCCTTGCAACCCATTAACAAACTTGATACATACAGAAATACTTGATTTATACAAGATACATACCATGTTTTTCATACAAAGTCTACAAACGTTCAATACAAGAACTGCATGAATTCACACCAACATTATGTTGACGTTTTCCATAAACTCACATGTATTTCAGGTAACTAAGGTGGATGTGCGCATGGTCTTACTCTTGCTCGTGTATATTGCTTATGTTTACTTTTGAATAAAGTTGTAACCTTTTCTGACAATTTGCTGTCTCGTGATGTAAACACTTAAACTATGATTTCAGTTATGTAATGTTTGGCATTTGAAGTTATTTTTACGAGCATGTAGTATGTTTACCAATCGTATGCAATGAAAACCTTTCATGATCACACCTCGTGCTTCCGCCTTAGAAAGGGGTGTGACACTTCTAGTGTTAATTAACTGTTAGGTCCGTTAAACGCAACCTAAAGTACAATAGATATAATTATGCGTATGTAGGGTCATTCAATACCCTGATGCCCAAACAACAATAGATGTTTATGCGGTCTGCTTGACAAGTTAACATGTAATAACACACATAGTGAAGTCTCTAGTTGGTGACGTATTCTGAACATTAACACTATTCACATATAATCCATATCTGGGGTGACCACATAGAAAAAATATTCAAAAGTGGTGAACTAGGGTAGTTACTAAAAGAATAACCAAGCGGCCTACTATGTATATATATATATATATATATATATATATATATATATATATATATATATATATATATATATATATATATATATATAGGCTAATTATAATGAGAAAACTCATCCCAGTTAAGAAAACCCAGTAAACTCTTATATGTGGCTAGGATTGAGCCACGTCGCATGTAAGTGTAAGAGGAGACAAGGGCATTTTCGTCATTTCCATTAATCTTTGACTGAATGTGTAAGTCTGGTAAGATACTTGATGCACGTCAGACTTTTCTTCTTTTCTCATATGTTTCATTTATTACAATTTGTACTTGTTCTATATATCACATATCTTTAGTTCTTTTTGTTTTATGTATCATAAATATGGTGTCATATATCTCATATCTCAATTCTCCAAAATAGAAGTGGAGTGAAAGAAAAAAACCAGACACACCATTGAAGAGTTTTTGCATTTAACATGGCTGAGTTGAACAATCAACCTCGGAGTGTTGACGGTGGTACGGCGACATTCAATGACCATCCGGGTTCACCCTTAAATGTTGTCCCACATAATCATTTACCTGATTTTGCATTTAATGAAGATGAAGATGTGTTGGATGAGAATAGAGTTGTTGAAGATCCTAAACCTATTTCTAAAGAGTTTCCAGGTGAGTCATACTTTTTTTTCGGTTTTATTAAATGTACACCTTTTCATTTGCAGCGAGAACATTATCATTTAGATTACATAAATTTATAGATCATATAGATTTGATTTATGATATTTGTGTTTCATATTTACTTTTTTCTGACATTTTGTGTGTTATTCAGCACTCGAAGTTTTCCGATCTGAAAACGAGAACGTGGACGATTCTGGTGAGTCCAGATGCATACGAGTACTTGTGCAAATAAGGTTTTCTTGTTTAGATTTTCATTGGATTCTTCTTGATTTTTTTTTTTTTTGGTTTTTGGTTTTTTTTTCATGTGTAGCCTCAGATCTGCATCAAAACGGCACCAATGATGATGAGGATGGTGTTCAGAATTGTACTTTTACAGAGTTGCTATCCACAGCTCAGTTTTTATCTGAAAGCATGAATTTTTTTTTTCTGTAGGGGTATTGTAACACCCCTAGTTATAATGTTTGTAGTTTGTTATTAGAATGCGTTTTTTTCTCAGTGGTAGAGGAGGAAAAAAAAACAGATGATGTGGTGGTTTGTTTGGTAGAAAATGTGGTAAACTTGTATTAACAATATCATTTTTTATATTCGCTCCTATTTTATTTTTTATTTTTATGAAACAAGCTTTTATATTTTTTAGAAGGTAAAAACATATGTGTTTACACTTGTATTAACAATGTTATTTATTTTATTCTGTCCCAAAAAGTTTGTTTCATGAATTAAGTTTTTATATTTTTTGGAAGGGAAAAACATTCAAGGTTACACTTTTGGGTCACCTAAAAAAAATGCACCACCATCTACACTTTTTGGTGACATCAAAAAAATGTACCACCATGTTTGTATCCATCGTAGCAAAACGTATTAAACTTGTATTGACAATACAATAAAATGCATCAGTTTGTTAGGTTTCATGTTATAAGTAATTTTTTTAACTCATACTTGTTAAAATTTATTAACAATGCAATGTTTTGTAAAAGACTTGTGACCTTTTTAAAGTTTCACTTTTATGATATACATATGCAAGCCCAGCGTCGTTATAACTATTTTTTTTTTTTTGTAGGTATTCAGGCGGACGAGGAATTTTATGTTCACCACACACCCAATGGCACTAGAATGTGGTGTCCTAATGTTCCTACTATTTTAAGGCCTGTTGTTGGTTGTGTATATGAAACGTGGAAGGATGTGTTTAGAATATACAAGGAGTATGCTGTGTATTCTGGGTTTTCTATTCGTAAGGGGCAAACCAAGAGATGGAAGGGGTTTGTCACTCACCAGTACATAAGGTGTACTAAATATTCAAAACCACAGATTAAGCGTAAACTGATACCCTAGAGCAGTCAACCTTGACTATCAGGCAATGTAATTTCACAGTCACAGATTGCAAGGCTAGTATACTGGTTAAGTTTTGTGAGGACAGCTCTTTGTGCATAGTGGTAGGGTTCCACGAGCATCACAATCATCCGTTTGTTGAGCGTTTTAATCGTGACCTAAGTAGGATTTCAAGGAAACTACCCTTTACATCCAAACAGTTTATCCATAACATGAGTTTGACCAAAATTGGTCCAATTGTTTCTCACAGAGTTTTAGTGTCTCTGATGGGTGGACATCACAACGTACGTGGCACGCCAACTGATTTTAAGAATTGGAGCCAGTCAGTTAGGCTTTATGTTGGTGACCGTGATGCGCAACTTCTTATAGATCATTTGAAAGAAAGATCGGAGAGCTTACCAGACTTTTACTATGAGTTTGTGGTTGAGAAAGGGCAACTGAGGTTGATTTTTTGGGCAGACGAAATTTCTAAGATAAATTATGAGGTGTTTGGTGATGTGTTAGCTTTTGATGCGACTTATCACACTAACAAGTAAGGTTTTGCAAACTGACACTCTTTTTTTCCCTTTAACATAGTATTAACTTTTGTTTATTTTCTTTATCCGCAGGTACATCATGATTTTTGTTCCTTTCATCGGGGTTGATAATCACAAGCAATGTGTGACATTCGGTGCTGGCTTGCTATTCAATGAAACGACTGAGTCTTACAAGTGGTTACTTGAATCATTTCTGAAGGCACACAAGAAGCAACCAAAGTTAGTTCTGACGGACCAGGACCCTTCAATGAAAGCTGCCATTTTAGAGGTTTTCATAGAGTCTCGGCACCGCCTTTGCATGTGGCATATTATGAAGAAACTTCCCATCAAGGTTTTATTAATTTATCAATCTCGTTTAAGAAGGTATTTTTTTGTTACATTTTGTTAATAGTTTTGGGTCCTATTATGTATAGATTGCTGGAGACCTGTTACAAAACTCTGAGCTAAGGGCATTGATGCATCGTTTGGTGTGGAGTATTCACATGAAGCCATCTATATTTGAGACGCGTTGGCAACTTTTGATGGAGGAATATGGGTTACAAGATCACGACTGGTTGAATGATATGTACTCAATTAGGGACCAATGGGTACCTGCCTACTTCCGTGATATCCCAATGTGTTGTCTGATGAAGACTACATCAAGAAGTGAAAGCTCTAACTCAAGCTTCAAGGTCCACTCTTCTAGTGCTAACACACTAGTTCAGTTCATGCTATGTTATGAAACTAGGATAGACAATCAGCGTTACAGGCAACGTGTTGCAGAGTTTAAAACTTCATCTAGTGTATTCATGGACACTACTGAGTTAGCTATCGAGAAGCACGCTTTTGAGTTGTACACACATGCCATTTTCACAGAAGTAAGAAAAGAGATATACAAGGGGAAGTTGTCTTGTTACATTGTAAACACAGAGGATTGTGATGATGTTTTACTATGTGAATCAGTTGGACAAACGAAACAATGCAACCAACACATTCACGGTAACTTGCTGTATCCTTATAGTGGCATTTTTTGTTTAAGTTTTCATTATGTTTTTTTTTTCCACAGAAGCGTAAGAATGTGTTTTGGTGTTTTTGCAGGTCAAGCTTGAGTTGAGAAATCAGTCGGTGTCTTGTTCATGCAATAACTTCATCCGTATTGAATTTCTGTGTATGCACATTTTTTGTGTTTAACGGGTAAACAATATTGAAAAAATCCCGGCCCAGTTTGTTGTTAAGCGTTGGACTAGGGACGTACTTCCTAAAAGTTTATTTTCTGTTGAGAGTCGCTACGGCATTGACACCCGTCCACAAGCTGCTGCGAGAAGTCAGATTCTTGAGATTGTAACCGAGTATGTAGACGCCTTAAGAAGTGATGTTGGAGGACTTTCTTCTTTCGCTGAGCAAATAAAGGAACTGAAATGTAAGTTACTAAATGGAGGACCAGTTGATGATGACGAAGCCAACAATGATAACTATGCTGCTGTTGAAGAATTACTTGGTGTTTCTTTAGATGGGGATGTAACTCTCAACAACCCAGACGGGGTCAGGAACAAAGGATGCGGCAAATGTCGACGATCGTCTAGACCAGCTCAGGACGCAATGAGCAACTCTGCCGTCAAACCTCCCAAAACACCCAGGCTTTGCCGAATATGTATGAAGTACGTGATTGGGCATGATTCAAGAAATTGCAAGAAAAAGAAGAAGAAGAAGCAATCGGCTAACGAGGATGATGACTCAAGCTCTGGGAGTCAGGAGTCCACTTGATTTGGTATTTCTTTCGATGCGTGTGTTGTGCGTGTTTTGAAAACTTTTATATTAGGTTTACCTTATGACGCCCGCTTTTTGGACTCCATTTTAGTGGAGCGCAACTAAACTTTGATCATCCCTTTTGTATTTCTTGGGCTGCCTTTTGTACATGCACATGTTTGCATGTGTAGATTATCTGAAAATGGATGCACATGCATATGTTTGCATGTTAGGATGTATGTAGGTTTGGTATGTAGTTTGGTTTTCAGTTTAATTTACTATCTTTACTTTCTAACGACTATGGTTTAATTGATCAGTGGCATCATAAAATGATATCCACAATGTTTGTGTGAAAAGTAAACGTTGTTATCTGTATTTTTTTTGCACGTTACATCCTATGTATATAATTACCGAGAAAATGACCTATTTCGTTACAAAAACCAGTAACAAAAAAAATTGTAACCACATATACTAGTTTGTAGTCTCTTTTTTTTTTGTATTTTTTTTACAAAACACAAGCGGTTTTTTTTCTTAAAGAGATAATATATCTGGATGAATATTACTTGTTATTGTAACAAATTTTATATATTATACATAAAGTAACAACTTTTTATATGGTCAAGTAGTAGATAAATTTTTATAGAATAAATATAACAAGATGTATCTTTTTGTTACTTTCTCCTTTTATCTGGTGTTGCATTTAATTTGTCATTAATTTTCATATCTAATCACCACCATCCACTCCCCAAAGTTTATTTTTTCATTATAAATAGTTTCAGCATACATAATATGTACATCCACAAACCATTCTAAACTAATTATCACACACAAAGCATAACAATGCATAAGAGGCCATCCACGGTTTCCAAAGTTCCGGATGTTAAGGTGATCGATCTCACGCCTGGAAAAATGAGTTTATTAATGTTGGGAAGACACTTCGAAAGTATGCATCAACTCCACCCAGGGTTGGCGATATGCATGAAACAACCCCTTTAGCCCCTATGCTCATGCAGACGCTTAGGAAGATCTTTACCAGTGATGGGCACCCCCGCGGAAAGAGAAGTAATTTGTTTGACCCCAAAGGTGGAACCCCATGCGAAGCCTATGTCGCGAGCAATACCGAAAAATGAGCCTAGCGTTAACTCTATAGTCAAGACGGAGCCAAATGTAGTACCTAAGGGTGAACCTACTGGGTTTGATACATACGCTACCGGTAACGTGATGCCTAACGACGAGCCTACAGTATACCCAACAAAGAGACATGTTGATGATCCCAAAACCAGCGATTGGGTTGATGATGTCTCGTGGATGAGCGAAATTGAGTGGGATTCATATTTCCCAATAAATATATCAGTTTTCCCCGTCCCACCAAACCCATGCAAGTGTAAAAAGTGGTTCACATGAAGAAGGTCAAGTAGAAATCAGGTGTTGTTGTTGTGTTTTTCTAATTATGTTGTTTTTGAAGATCTATGTATGTTTTTAGCTTAATTAGAAATCAGGTGTAGTATCAGGTTATCAACATTAACTAAGGAGCAATGTATGTATCTAATGATTTTGTAATTTTTACTGGTGTAATACGTAATAAAAAAAAACATCTAGTTTGTGTGTTGTTACTTCTTTTTTGGGGTGTATTTTTTTGTGTTTTTGGGTACACAAATTGAATTATAGTAAAACAGTTTTTAGGGATAGGGCCCCACGGTAATAAAAGAAAAAAGTAATAAAAAATAAAAAAAGAAAGAAATGTATGGACGTGGGTAATGAGAAAATAATACGTTATTATAGTGGGACCCACAAATCCTTGGTACAGATCTTTCTTGTAGATCCATCATCCCAACTATATTCAAATATTTCATTTTCTTATATCCTTTTTTTCTTTACAATTCATCTACCTCTCAAAAAAGATGAAAAGGTGTTCATGTGGGAGGATTGCTGATGTGCGTTAGGTGTAATGTATTTTAGGTATATATTTTAAGCCCTTTTACACTTTTTTGCCAAGTTTTAAATTTATAAAACACGATATTCACTAACACTAAACACACATATGGGCAAGTGCACCCATCGTGGACGTAATATAGTGTTGGTAAGATACCGAGGTCGTCCAAGGACACAAGAGCTTTTAGTACCGGTTTATCCTCAACGTCTAATCAAATCAAAATGTTAGAAAAAGATTTTTAAACTAAGAAAATAAAATTAACTAAAATGCTGAAAAATAAAATAAAAATAAAAAAAGATAGACAAGATGAATCACTTGGATCCGACTCGTGTGTTAGTGTAACCTTTGATTATTTTCGCACTTTTGCACTTGTTTAAGAGATTATCTTAGTTATTGTAGTAGGCCCCTCTTTTGAAGGTGACGTTACCCTCAACGCAGTAGTTTGAGTCAGCAAGGATACAATCCTAAAGGGTCGGATTATTGAAAGATAATTAATTAAGTTATTAATGCATAATGTGGTAGGCCCCTCTTTTGAAGGCGACGTTACCCTCAGCTAAGTAGTCTGAGTCAGCAGGGATACTGTCCTAAGTAGCTGGGTTAAAGTTTTAATAGTAGTTTAACTTATGAGGAGATCAAAGAGTTTGGACCCCCGCCATCCAATACCTTTGGGTATTGAAGGAGGTCCTACTAAATTTGATCCAGGTCCTTTGCAGGATCTATACATTGAACAATGGCAAGACTCTTACCAAACCGTTCCCTTAACCCCCGACCAGGTAGCCAACATACCTCCATATAGACCGTGGAGATATAAATGGTGAAAATCTTTTATTTTATATAGACAGTAAAATAATGCCAAGACGCCACGGACAAACGATAAGGAAGAATCACCTTCAACATAAGAAACTAGTAATTTAAATCATTAATACAAAACCAATTAAAAAGTGCAAAAGATTAAAAATAGAAAGTATTACACTAAACACTTGTCTTCACCAAGTGATGTAAGAGACTTAGGCAAACATGGCCTTTGATTGTCAAGAACTCTTACGATCAATCTTGGATCCCGAGACGACTCACACACTCTATGATGGACAATGGATGATGGTGGTGGATGATGGTGTTATGGTGGTGGTGGGTGGTGGGTGAAGTGTGAGAGAGGTGGTGTGCCAAGGGATGAGTTGCATGAGCTCCAAACACTCCTATTTATAGGCTGGATAGAAACTCGGGCACGGCCCCGTGTCCGCTGGGCACGGCCCCGTGTCCATCTGACTCTCTCTCTTCATTAATTGCAATTCGCAATTACAATAAATGCGCCTGCAGGAAGTTGACCACGCCCCCGTGTCCGCTGGGCACGGCCCCATGGTGGGCAGTAGAAGCTTCTATGGGTTTGTCTTTTCTGCTGCTACTTGGGCACGGCCCCGTGCTCGCTGAGCACGGGGCGTGTTCAGTCTTTTGTCTTCTCAGTTTTGCTTAGGAAGATGCTGTCGGGGGGTCGGGCATGCCACTTTCGTTCATTTTCTTGTATTTATGTTGGATTTTGCTGTCTTTTTGCTTCTTTTGTTAATTTGAGCTCATTTAATCCTGAAAATACAAAAGGAAGACAAAAGCACACTTTTTCCAACAATAGTACCAAAAAAGGGTTAGTTTTATGCCATAATTGATATAATTTATATGTTGCATTTTGTGCATATCAAATACCCCACACTTGAATCTTTGCTTGTCCTCAAGCAAACTCTTTATAATGTGGCTTTATTCACTCCCAAATGGAATGGGTAGAAGAGAAGGTTTTTGGGCTTGTCATAGAGTGTCGGGACTTCCAAGATTCTTTATTTAGGTTTTATTTTTATTTATTTACAATCTTATTCGTCATGATTTATTAAAAACGTTTCTTAAGATAAATTACTTATTAGGGCATAACATACATTTTTTAAAATTTCATTTATATACAAGTTCACATACCTCACGGGGGATCACTCAACACTCGGCCGAAGGTGTATTTTTAGTGAATCACTCGAGAGCGGCATGGAACTTACTCCTACCATAAGCTTGCCAAGCAATCAATCCTCCTCCTTTTTAACTATATACCTTTGTAAATATCAAGATGACTTTTTGGGTGAAGGGTTAGACTTGGGCTAAAGGTGGGTGGTTGGGTTAGTGGTTAGTAAAAAGGGCGAAAGGCGTAACAAACGTCGGTTTGAAAGACTTTTATTTTTTTATTTTTTTATATTTTTATTTTATTTTGATGAACTGTTCAAACAAAGTTATTTTTGATAAACTTGTTTATTTGTTTGGTTTCATCAAAATACATATTATTATTTATTTTATTTTTTTTTTCAAGTCATAAGAAAACCGGACGTTGTTACTAAAAGAAAAGAGTTAAAAATAAAAAGGTTTAGGTGGGTAAAAAGGGTGATTGTTTTGGGTTAAGAAATGAAAAGGTTTAGGCTCAAAGGGGTTAACTAGGGGGATTTTGGGTAGGTGGTAAAAAAAATGAAAAATAATGGTGTAGAATGAAAAAGGGTTAGTCCTAATGCCTCCATCATTTACTTAATCGGGTTTAAGTTGGTAAGGACCGGGAATGTATTGTTGTGGCAAGTTCTAGAGTCGTACGAACCAAGCGGTTATTCACACAAGAAACGAAAAATGAGCATTGAGTGTAAGGATATATATTTGTATGCTCGTTAAAGGCTCAAAACTCACTTTTGTGGGAAAAGGGTTTTTATGTGAACAAGTATATATAATCAAATTTTAACTAAGTTTGTCCTACCTTTTCATAATTTTCTTGCTGGTTCTTTTTTTATCACGACGCTATCGGTTGTAAACTTGTAAAAATATAACCTTGTTAAGACTTGAATTCCCAACTTAAACTTAGACAAGTAAAAAAATGAAAATTTTTGGAAAAAATTTGGGGTGATTAGCGGTTGCAATAGAGTTTTGTGTAAGGCTTGTTATTAGGACTTGCAAAATTCAAGGTTTTAGCATCCCCCCACACTTAAATTACACATTGTCCTCAATGTGTCCCAAAAATAAGTTTTTAGGTTGATCGAATGTGTAAATGGTGTTAAAAGCAAAATTTTATGTTACTGGCGGCCTGGACACGGCCCCGTGGGGACCGGGCACGGCCCCGTGTTCAGGTGCCAGTGACAAAAATTAAAGAAAAGGAACAGAAGCCTGGGCACGGGGGCATGTTCAGCGAACACGGCCCGTGTCCAGTTACCTGAACTGGGCGATTTTCTGCAGAATGTGCAGCACGGGGCCGTGTTGGCGAACACGGCCCGTGCTGTGCTTACTGTAATGAAGAAATCGTCGTCGGATGGCCCTGTTTTTTGTGCATGGGGCGATGTTTCTCATTTCCTTTGTTATCCTTCACCATCCCGAGTGTGTTTTATTTATTATAACATCATCCAAACCTTAAAACCATCATTTCATTAAACACCATAGATAGATACATAGTCCTAGAAAATTAAAAACAAAGAAAAAAAATTAAAAGTCCTAAATTAGATAGGTCTAGTGATACATAAAATTATCATAAGGAGTCCTAATTTCTCACTAAGAACCAAAATTCCGGGAATAGATTCTCGGTATTGTAGTAGGACTCTTGGCCGAGGGTTACTGTCCTAGATGTTGTTAAAGCCATTCTTCTATCTCTCCTGAGAGGAAGAAGGTGGCCTCGTTTTCCTCAACATCTTGCGGAGGAGGGGAAGCGCCAACCGGGACTCCTTGCAATATGTCTCGAGGAGGCCACAGGTGCATGGCATACCACTCGGCTGGTTTGATGACTTCAGGCACCACGTTCCATGCCCTTTGGGTTATTATAGGCACCAAAGGAGGAGATGCGAGAATGTTCAACCTCTGGTGCAAGAGGTTGACCTCCCGGAGACACCCTTCCAGTCCCACCTTTAGATGGTTGATGCGGTCGTCCAAAGCTTCTTCCACCCCCGTCATTTCATCAATAGCCTCTCTTAGGGCGTAAACGTAGTTCACAAGAGAGTCTTCCGCCGTTGATGACCTCCTCCCTTGTCGGTTGCTCCTTGCGTGTGATGAAGACGTTCCGCTTGTTCTTCTCGCCATTCTGGGAAGAAAAACCGAAAAGAGCTCAATTTTTGCAAAACAGTCCCTCGGACACGGCCCCGTGTTCAATGAACAGGGCCCCGTGTCCAGGTGTCTGTAAGTTTTTAAATCAAGGAATCTTGAAGTTTTAAATTATTTTACTGGTTCAAAGGTAAATTTTAAGCACAAATAATTCAAAACAAAGTTTGCATAACTTATTTTAGACAAGATTCCTTGAATAAGAACTTTACAAACACTACATTAAAGGTTGGAATCATGAAGTTTCCAACTCTAATGGAGGTGTTAATTAAAAATTGAGGAAGAAGGTAATGGACAAAAGTGGAAAAGACAAGATGGCTCTTGAGAACCTTCTTTTAGAACATACCTAGGATAGTATGAGTGAAGATCTCAGGAATCTCTGTCTTTTGAAGTGGTCCAAATGAGCAGGAATCATGCTGCATTTATAGAAAACGACAGCACGCTGGACACGGCCCCGTGTCGGCTGGACACGGCCTCGTGTGCAGACAGAATCCTGACACATTTTTGTCCGCATTCTGATAAAATCAGAAGAGAATCTTTGGGTGGACACGAGGGCGTGTTGACCTGGGCACGGCCCCGTGTCTGGAAGCTGTCTTTTAGAGTTGCTTATATTTAAGGAACTAATCCGGATCGGGCGGTTCCTTACTGGATGGAACAACCCCAAAGTGCCTAATATACCTTAATTGATCTAGGTTAAGACGAGAACGCAAGAGGTTGTCGGTGAGGGTGATTCCTATGCTAAATGTAGGTGGACAAGTCCAACCCTTTTCCGGGCTCTCGTTAAAGAAGGTGTATGCCGAATCGCTCAGGTCTATGTATGCATCGAACGAGGTCGATGGGGAGTCCTTCACGGCACAATCGGCACAGGGACGACTATCGTCCAAGTCTTCGCTAGAGTTGAAGGTATTATTGGGAGCAACGAGGTTGTTTGAATGCGATCCCAACACTTCTTCTTGGTCATCGTCTTGAGATGAATTAAGGAAATCCATCCTAAGTTCTTTTAACCAATTAAGAATCAGATCTTCTAGTTGAAATAGTTCATCAAGAAGCATTTCTCCTAAAATATCAGGTTGGGCGCCTTCGAGGGAGAGATAAGGATTATTTTTACTTTTGCCCCTCTTAAGGATACAGGCAAACGATGGGTCTATATAGTGGGGCTTATAATTTAGAAAATAACATTTTAATTCTTTATGACCGCCTCTACATAATTGACACCACGTACCATAAGAGTGCCGAAAGTAAAAAAGATCATTATCACTCATTTTTGTGTCAGAAATTACCAACTGTCGGGATCTTACGGTTCTATTTTCAGTAACTGAATCTTGGGCACGGGGGCGTGTTGAGTGGGCATGGCCCCGTGTTCAGCTTACTGTCTGACTTAAAACAAGATTGCCGGTTCCAAAGATTGGGCACGGGGCATGTTCAGTGGGCACGGCCCGTGCTGAGTTCTGCAGAAGCTGAAAATTTAAGAAAATCCTAAAAAAATAAAAAAGAAAATAGAAAAAATGATTAGGCCGTTGATTCCTAACTTTCTTAAAATCCTTGTATCCCCGGCAACGGCGCCAAAAACTTGATGTGCGTTAGGTGTAATGTATTTTAGGTATATATTTTAAGCCCTTTTACACTTTTTTGCCAAGTTTTAAATTTATAAAACACGATATTCACTAACACTAAACACACATATGGGCAAGTGCACCAATCGTGGACGTAACATAGTGTTGGTAAGATACCGAGGTCGTCCAAGGACACAAGAGCTTTTAGTACCGGTTTATCCTCAACGTCTAATCAAATCAAAATGTTAGAAAAAGATTTTTAATATAATGTGGTAGGACCCTCTTTTGGAGGCGATGTTACCCTCAGCTAAGTAGTCTGAGTCAGCATAGATACAGTCCTAAGTAGCTGGGTTAAAGTTCTAATAGTAGTTTAACTTATGAGGGGATCAAAGAGTTTGGACCCCCACCATCCAATACCTTTGGGTATTGAAGGAGGTCCTACTAAATTTGATCCAGGTCCTTTGCAGGATCTATACACTGAACAATGGCAAGACTCTTACCAAACCGTTCCCTTAACCCCCGACCAGGTAGCCAACATACCTCCATATAGACCGTGGAGATATGAATGGTGAAAATCTTTTATTTTATATAGACAGTAAAATAATGCCAAGACACCACGGACAAACGATAAGGAAGAATCACCTTCAAAATAAGAAACTAGTAATTAAAGTCATTAATACAAAACCAATTAAAAAGTGCAAAAGATTAAAAATAAAAAGTATTACACTAAACACTTGTCTTCACCAAGTGATGTAAGAGACTTAGGCAAACATGGCCTTTGATTGTCAAGAACTCTTACGATCAATCTTGGATCCCGAGACGACTCACACACTTTATGATGGACAATGGATGATGGTGGTGGATGATGGTGTTATGGTGGTGGTGGGTGGTGGGTGAAGTGTGAGAGAGTGTAACAACTCTCACTAAAATTAATACGTAGTAGGTTAACTATCTATTAAGGAAACCCTAATTGAGAAACCCAAGTAATTCTGCATAAACCCTAAAATTTTCATAACAATCAGAATCAGGATCAGGGCCCCTAAAACTTAGGGGGGGGGGGTAAACCCTAGCAGATAATTATCATTATAATTCGTTGTTGAAACTGAATTTAATCACACAATGACTCATCTAGGCTATCTGGGACACGAAACAACCTAGGCTAGAAAGTAGACCCGTCGTGCCACGCGACGGGTACACATGTTCCTTTCGCGTGGCGCGTGGGGGGCAATTTTCTGGGTATAAATAGTCGGGTCTAGGACTTGACATTCTGCTTTAATTCGACGTCCAAATTCAAATTATGCTCTGAGATATCATAGAAATCGTTCACAACACACACTAATATCGAAACGCTGCCGCAATCAGGGTAATAACTCGATCGCTATTACGATTCAACGTCCGATCGATTATAACTATCCAACGATTGTTTGAGTGCTGCTCAAAATGAGTTTATACTTTGTTATTCATCGTGATTTCGACTTGAATGTTTGAGTGCTGTCCGAATTCGGATTATACTCTGTCATTCGTCGTGAATTCGCTGAATTGTTAAGTATTGCACTTTGTTAATCGTTGTGAGGGTTTAATCTCGTGAATTGACGTAACTGCTGTATTAGTTACTAACCCCGTTTGCGTGTATTGTGAATTAAATTAGGTTAATCAAGGCTAATCAGTAGGCTTATACTCTACTCGTTAAATCTGTAATGTGAGTCATTCTCTTTTTATCAATTGTTTTACAATACTCCAAATTATTTTCAAAAGTTATAATTACAGGGATTAAGTCATGGTTATCTTGAATCACTGGCTAGTGGGGTATTGTGCACATTACTAATTTTCTCCCAGTTAGGTTCATTGACCTACTAGGGATAATCATCACTCTTTGGGTTCATTGACCTAAAAGTGGTATGACCATCGTCACCATTGTGACATGTCACCATTGTGACACGGCGCCATATAAAAATAAGATATAAACCATTGTAATCGCTCTTATGCTGTAATTTTATAACTAAGGGTCATTTTATAAAACCTGAATGAACTCACTCAGTATTTCCCACTGACAAAACCTTTTTCAAACATGTTTCAGGTGATCTGTTGTGATCTAAGAAAAGTGCCGTGAAGCACTTCAAGCTTAGAAAAGTGGCTCCATGTAAATAAATAAAGAAACATATTTTGTAAAATAAAGATTTCCCAGCGAAATCATCTTATTGTAAATTACCGGGGTTTTATCCCTCGATTATATAAACGGGCAGTTTTAAATATTGAAAGATCCTGTTTTAAAAAGACTTCCGTTGTCGCCTAAATTAAATACCACGGGATTTCTGTCCCGCGGCTCCTGAAACGGGTCAAACCGGGTCGGGGGCCGTGACAGGAAAAAGGTGGTATCAGAGCCACTGATTTAAGCTTACTATTGATTTTAGCCTATTAAAATAATTAAGAAATACTTAGGAATTTCTAATTACTATTATGTGTTTTATTATCTGGCTAATTGTATACAGTATGGGCAGATCTTTATATGCTAGCCAACGTAGCAATTAATGCAAATCCTTAAATAATTTGACCCAAATTTTTAGCATCCTTTATTATCTACAGTCTAGAAACCTCATTCAGTAAATAAATAAATTTACAAATAAAACCTAGGGTGTTTTAAATTTCAGTTGATTCGGTAGTTACCCAGTATAAAATAATATTTAAAAGTTTTTCTATAAAATTTTATTATGAATTTTAACTTAGTAATTGTGTGTACAGCATGAGTGATTTGTCTGATGCCCTTCAAAATTTAAATCTCTATCCAGTAAGAATAGAGGTTTCCAGAGATTTCAATAGGTATATACCAGACATAGAAGAACCTATAGAATTCAACACTTTACCTCTCGAGAAACCCAAGAAAATGGAAATTGGGGAAAGCTCTAGGCAAATTGAGGGGTTACCATCTCAAGAAAAGCTAGATTTTATAATGGCAAGCTATAATACTATTAAACCTGATAATGAAAATGTTTTTATTCACTCTTTTGAAACACAACTACCAATGAACTTAGAACCAGCTATTCCAAACCCTTCAGTCCACTCGCAAATAGACGAATGGTTAACTAATGAAATACAGTTCCAAAACAATTCCTATAAGCTTTTTCCTCAGTTCAATTCAGAACCTTTACCAAATCCACCAATAAGTAACGAGAATACGACTGAACTTCGTTTTGGTGAAGAACTAATGGATACTGGGAATAGGATCCAAGAGATTAGGGGACAGATCTCCTGGAAATACGAGGAGAGGGAACGCCGTTACTAGAATATCATCTGACAAAAGGATAGGGGATTTATGAAACTGTGGTTGTGTAATAGTAATAGTAAAATCAGTATGTGTAAAATAAATAATAAAACGGTTGTATCTAGAAGCATGATATAATCAATAGAACAAATGAAATTTTAGAAAATTTACAAATTTTGTTTATTTACGTGATTATGTGCAATTAAGTGTGACATTGGAATGTTTCTTGTATACTAATTATTTATCTATAAATTAGTTATCAGATGGAAAACGCTAATAATGAACCAGTTAACGAGGTTAATCAATCTGAGCAACAATCAGGGGATCAATATATGCCTAGACAGGATATAGAAAATATCGTTGCTCAAGGGATAGCCAACACTATTCCAGCAATAATTGCTCAAGGGATAGCCAACGCTATTCCAGTAATCGTTGCTGCTGTTAAAAATCCAATAGAACCACAACAAATCATTCCTAGCAAACGTATTTCTGAAGATAACTTCAGTAATAGCGTAAACGGAGGCAATAATCATGTTAATCATGATAATGAACCACGACAGGCTCCGCTCCCTAAGAAAATGAAAGCTGCAACGCCTGGTTGCACTTACAAAGAATTTCTTGCTTGTAAACCCACTGAGTTTGCAGGCAATGAAGGAGCGACTGCGGCACTGCGTTGGTTAGAGAAAACCGAGGCAGTAATTGCCATAAGTAAATGTGCTCAGGATGATCAGGTCATGTACGCGCCAAACCTTTTCAAAGAAGGGGCGCTAGAATGGTGGAATACGGTGTTACAAGCAAAAGGAAGAAGGATGGCGTATGCGATGAACTGGGAAGAATTTAAGAGCTTGGTAGAAAGAAAATTCTGTCCCGAATATGAAAAAGAACAAATGACAAATAAGTTTTTAACCCACCGGATGGTGGATGTAGATTGTCGAAAGTATACTTCGACATTCTTCGAGTATGCTCGAGTAGTACCAACCCTGGCTTCGCCAGAACCGGTACTTATTTCTCGTTATATTTGGGGATTGATTGCCGATATCCGTAATATCGTCAAGGCTGCGAAACCTCGCACGATTGATGATGCGGTGGATTTAGCCAATACTCTGATTGACGAACTAGTACGGACAAGAGAAGAAAATAGAAGGAAGGAAGTAGCCCAAAAGATTACCCAAGGATTCCGTCCGGGTAACCATAACAATTTCAAGAAAGGAGGGAATGGGCAATCTTCCACTAGCGTATTTTGCAATTCTTGCAAAAGAAAGCATTTTGGAAGATGCAAAGGATATTGCAATTTTTGCAAAATTCCGGGGCATCAAGAAGAAGACTGCAGGAGGAAGAAATTTTCAGTCTGCTACAACTGTGGAGAAGCTGGACATCTTAGGCCAGATTATCCAAAACTGAACAAACTATCTAACAATAAAACTAAACCTGCAGAAGAAGCAAAAAAGAATGTAAGAGCCTTCCAACTGACTGCTCAGGAAGCAGAGCTCATTCCAGATGTGATAGTTGGTACGTTCTTAGTTTACCACGTTTACGCAAAAGTATTATTTGACTTTGGTGCAAACCAAAGTTTTATAAATATTTTATTCTGCCAAACTCTTAACTTATCTTTAACCAGCATTAGGCAAATTTCTACAAGTAGAAACCGCAGATGGGAATTCAGTTAAAATAAATAAGGTTCTGCAAAACGTAGAAATAAAACTTTTAAGTCATAAATTTCTGCAACCCCATTATCTATGAAATTAGTTGAATTTGATGATGTGTTAGGAATGGATTGGTTAGTAAAACAACCATGCTTAAAATTATCTGTGATAAGAATTCCATAGAAATTTGTGCACCCACTGGAGAAGTAATAATGATTACAGGAGATAAGCCATATAAACCCATAAAGTTTATATCAGTAATGAAAGTTGCTAATTATGAACAAAAGCAAGGAATAGTATAAATGATTTCAGTAATCATTAATACCAAAGATAAAGAATTTAAGGAAATTTCCGTAAGTTTCAGAATACCCAGATGTATTCCCAGAAGAATTACCAGGGTTACCACCAGATAGGGAGGCAGAATTCAGGATTCATCTAATTCCAGAAACTATACCGATAGCCAAGGCACCTTATCGGTTAGCACCTACAGAAATATTAAAAAACTGAAAAATCAATTAGATGAATTATTAATTAAAGGTTTCATACAACCTAGTTATCCCCGTGGGAGGAGGCACCAGTGTTGTTTATTAAGAAAAAGGATAGTCCGATGTAAATGTGTATTGATTATAGAGAATTGAATAAGGTTACAATTAAGAATCGATACCCATTACCTAGGATTGATGATCTTTTCGATCAACCTCAAGGAGCTAGATATTTTTCTAAAGGTATACCTATGTTCCGGATATCATCAATTGGAAGTACAAGTGGAAGACATACCTAAAACTGCTCTCAGAACTAGGTATGGTCATTACAAGTTTACAGTCATGCTCTTCAGATTAACGAATGCACTTGCAGCATTCATGGACATAATGAATAGGATCTGTAAACCATATTTGGATAAATTGTAATTGTCTTCATCGACGATATACGTATTTATTCCAAAAGTCAGGAAGAATATTGTTAGCACTTGCATGTACTCTTAACTTTGTTAAGAAAAGAGAAGCTTTTCACTAAATTCTCGAAGTGTGAATTTTGGCTGCCAGAAGTACAATTTCTAGGTCATATGGTGAATCATGAAGGTATTCACATAGATCCTGATAAAGCAATTATCAAATGGAAGATTCCGCAATCCACAATGGAAATTAGGAGTTTTGTAGGTTTAACCGGATACTATAGACGATTTATTAAGGATTTTTCCAAGATAGCTATACCCTTAACTAAGCTAACCTGTAAAAACAATTAAGTTTAATAAGGACCTAAACAAGAAGAAGCCTTTAGGATCTTAGAGTATAATTTAACAAATGTCCCAATCTTAGCCTTACCAAAAGGAACAGAAGATTTTAAAATATATAGTAATGCTTCAAAGCTAGGATTTGAATGTCTGTTAATGCAACGCAAAAAGGTAATTGCGTATGCATTAAGGCAATTGAAAAAGGCACGAAGAAAGCTATACCACTCATGACTTAGAATTAGGAACCATAATTTTGCCCTTAAGATTTGGAGACATTAGTTGTATGGAAGTAAGTTTACTGTCTATACGAGTCATAAGAATTTAAGATATATTTGAGCAAAAAAAAAAAGAATTAAATATGAGGCAAAGGAGATGGATGAAAATTCTAAAGTGACTACAACTGTGATATTCAGTATCACGAAGGAAAGGCTGAAGACGGCTAGAGATCGCCAGAAGAGTTATACAGATAATGGACAAAGGCCGTTAGAGTTTCAAGTTGGAGACAAAATGCTATTGAAAATATCTCCTTGGAAAGGAGTTGTTAGATTCAGTAAGAAAGGAAAGCTAAGTCCAAGGTACGTAGAACCATTTCCAGTAATGCAACGAATAGGACCAGTTGCTTATCGTTTACAACTACCAGAAGAATTAGCTGGAGTACATGATGTGTTTCATGTATCCAATCTCAAGAAATGTTTATCTAACGAATCCCTGGTAGTACCTCTTCAAGATGTAGAGGTAAATGAAAAGTTAAAATTTGTAGAGAAACCACTACAGATAGAAGATAGAAAAGTCAAGTTTCTCAAACACAAGCGACTAGTGCTAGTCAAAATAAAAAAGGATTCAAAGAGAGGACCAGAATACACTTGGGAGCTGGAATTAGAAATGAAGCGGAAATATCCTCATTTATTCCAGTAAATCTCGAGGACGAGATTTTTCTTAAGGTGGGGAGGATGTAACAACTCTCACTAAAATTAATACGTAGTAGGTTAACTATCTATTAAGGAAACCCTAATTGAGAAACCCAAGTAATTCTGCATAAACCCTAAAATTTTCATAACAATCAGAATCAGGATCAGGGCCCCTAAAACTCAGGGGGGGGGGAGGGTAAACCCTAGCTGATAATTATCATTATAATTCGTTGTTGAAACTGAATTTAATCACACACTGACTCATCTAGGCTATCTGGGACACGAAACAACCTAGGCTAGAAAGTAGACCCGTCGTGCCACGCGACGGGTACACATGTTCCTTTCGCATGGCGCGAGGGGGGCAATTTTCTGGGTATAAATAGTCGGGTCTAGGACTTGACATTCTGCTTTAATTCGACGTCCAAATTCGAATTATGCTCTGAGATATCATAGAAATCGTTCACAACACACACTAATATCGAAACGCTGCCGCAATCAGGGTAATAACTCGATCGCTATTACGATTCAACGTCCGATCGATTATAACTATCCAACGATTGTTTGAGTGCTGCTCAAAATAAGTTTATACTTTGTTATTCATCGTGATTTCGACTTGAATGTTTGAGTGCTGTCCGAATTCGGATTATACTCTGTCATTCGTCGTGAATTCGCTGAATTGTTAAGTATTGCACTTTGTTAATCGTTGTGATGGTTTAATCTTGTGAATTGACGTAACTGCTGTATTAGTTACTAACCCCGTTTGCGTGTATTGTGAATTAAATTAGGTTAATCAAGGCTAATCAGTAGGCTTATACTCTACTCGTTAAATCTGCAATGTGAGTCATTCTCATCAACTGTTTTACAATACTCCAAATTATTTTCAAAAGTTATAATTACAGAGATTAAGTCGTGGTTATCTTGAATCATTGGCTAGTGGGGTATTGTGCACATTACTAATTTTCTCCCAGTTAGGTTCATTGACCTACTAGGGATAATCATCACTCTTTGGGTTCATTGACCTAAAAGTGGTATGACCATCGTCACCATTGTGACATGTCACCATTGTGACACGGCGCCAGATAAAAATAAGATATAAACCATTGTAATCGCTCTTATGCTGTAATTTTATAACTAAGGGTCATTTTATAAAACCTGAATGAACTCACTCAGTATTTCTCGCTGACAAAACATTTTTCAAACATGTTTCAGGTGATCTGTTGTGATCCAAGAAAAGTGCCGTGAAGCACTTCAAGCTTAGAAAAGTGGCTCCATGTAAATAAATAAAGAAACATATTTTGTAAAATAAAGATTTCCCAGTGAAATCATCTTATTGTAAATTACCGGGGTTTTATCCCTCGATTATATAAACGGGCAGTTTTAAATATTGAAAGATCCTGTTTTAGAAAGACTTCCGCTGTCGCCTAAATTAAATACCACGGGATTTCTGTCCCGCGGCTCCTGAAACGGGTCAAACTGGGTCGGGGGCCGTGACAGAGAGGTGGTGTGCCAAGGGATGAGTTGCAAGAGCTCCAAACACTCCTATTTATAGGCTGAACAGAAGCTCGGGCACGGCCCCGTGTCCGCTGGGCATGGCCCCGTGTCCATCTGACTCTCTCTCTTCATTAATTGCAATTCGCAATTACAATAAATGCGCCTGCAAGCAGTTGACCATGCCCCCGTGTCCGCTGGGCACGGCCCCGTGGTGGGCAGTAGAAGCTTCTATGGGTTTGTCTTTTCTACTGCTACTTGGGCACGGCCCCGTGCTTGCTGAGCACGGGGCGTGTTCAGTCTTCTGTCTTCTCAGTTTTGCTTGGGAAGATGCTGTTGGGGGGTCGGGCATGCCACTTTCATTCCTTTTCTTGTATTTATGTTGGATTTTGTTGTCTTTTTGCTTCTTTTGTTAATTTGAGCTCATTTAATCCTGAAAATACAAAAGGAAGACAAAAGCACACTTTTTCCAACATTAGTACCAAAAAAGGGTTAGTTTTATGCCATAACTGATATAATTTATTTGTTGCATTTTGTGCATATCAATTGCTACCATCCACACATCATGGACAGATGACAACCCAGGAAGAAGGTTCTATTCATGTCCGTTTAGGGTAAAAATTCGAACCTTGTTTAAATAATTAAATGTATGTTCTAATCATGTTTTATCCCCATCATTTTAATGTAGCCCAGTAACTGCCCTTTCATTAGTTGGGTCGACCCACCGATGTGCCTACAGTCAACTAGGATCATACCAGGTCTTTTGAGGAACATCAACAACCTGCAAGCTGAACTTTTGGTCCGTGAGAAAGAAATTCGAAAGAAGAAGAGGGTTATGTGGTTACTGTTATTAGCGTTAGTGATTGGCAGCTTACTTGTTAGCACTGTTTGTTGAGGTTTTTGCATTGTTTGTTGTGATTAAGAAATAGGTGCTATTTAGTTGCATTATCCTTGTAAATATGTTAATGACATTTTCGGTAGTATGTAGTTGTTGATGTTTGGTTGAATCTGACAATTTTTTATGTTATGCATTTTTTGGTTTTGTACTTACCATGTTACGTTTTTGTTCCTGTGAATTTTGTACATTTTTGTTGTATGTGTGTTTGATCATGTGCTTTTGTTGATGTCTGGTTGAATCTCTCTTTTTTTTCCTGAGAATGTTGTACATTTTTTTTTTCATTTTTGCTGTATATGTGTTATCACACCCCGACCACGTAAAACAATAAATCGTGGCGGAATCATCGGGGAGTGTTGTAACAGAATCATTGTTTCATAACACATGGAAATTTAAATGTTGTTTTATTGATTAACAGAAGTTACAATGTCTTAACAACAAAGAAGTATAACATAATTAACTAGTCTTGCATCTTTTATTGTCACTAAGGCCCGAGTCTGCCTATGTGTAACTTGATCAATCCTATGCATCATTTCCTGAAACACATGTGAAAATAGGTACGTCAGCATAAAAATGCCTGTGAGATACATAGGTTTTATTGATTTAGGATTCATGACTTATAGGTTTAGAAAAAGCTGTTTAACAAAAGTCAGTCATGATCATTGTAAAATGTTTTTGTTTTATAAATCATATAAAAATCGACAAGGAAACAGATGATATAAAGGAAATATGTATGGTTAAATAAATAACCAAGTAAAATGAATTTGTATAAAATGTGTTGTTCGTAAAACAATGTTTTGTAAAGATATGTTAATTTGTGTAAAATGTAATATGTCAAAATTGAAATAATTTAAATAACATTACGATATGTAATATCATACAAGCACTTATATATAGGAAGTACCAGCGGCGTATCCACCATGCTTGTATAATATTACACACGCCTCGTTACTTAAATCACTTACCAAACAAACCACCAATGTAAAAATGTTTATGTATAAATAAATGTAATGTTTTAAACAAATGTTGAAATGTTATTGTGTAAACAAATGTGATGTAAAGTGAATAAAAAGCCTTTATTTATTAAAAGCATTTACTCGACCCTATAAAAAACAAATGTACAAAAAAATGCAATTGATAAATTATAATCAAAATTTATTTTTTGTAAAATAATGCATGCTTTACTGATACAAACATCTATGCGGTGTTGTGAAAATGCATACATTCAAGCCTTGTGACTGTGGCGATAAACCCTTAAACGAATTAAAGATTTATCTGAGTTATGTTTATCGAATTCGGCCATTCCTTCCATCCAAACATACCTAGGATGTCAGGAACGGGAGTTGTCAATTCCTATGGTACCGCTACCTACTAACGAACAGCGTAGCTAATGTTAATGAATGTATTTTTGAGCCATTTAAACAAACCAAATGTCATACCAAAATGTAAGCATGTTTTATGAAAATAATGTACTAAGTATGCAACAAATGGACATACATAGCATGAAGTGAAATGTAAAATAATGTACTAAGTATGCAATAAATGGACATACATAGCATGAAATGAAATGTAAAATAATGTACTAAGTATGCACTAAATGGACATACATAGCATAAAATGAAATGTAAAACAATGTACTAAGTATGCACTAAATGGACATACATAGCATGAAATTAAATGTAAAACAATGTACTAAGTATGCACTAAATGGACATACATAGAATAAAACGTAATGTAAAACAATGTACTAATAGTGTACTAATGAACATAGCAAGTATATGATATGAAAACATGGAAAGCATGAAAGTAACAAGTAGGCACATGTGTTTCACCCCAAAATGCTTGAAAAACAGTAAAAGAGGGGTCTATGTACTCACTTGAGGGTGCTTAGAAGTCTTGAACAACAACCAAGCAAAGCTAGAGGGATCACGAAATCAAACGACACCTAATATAGGTAACTATGTAAATAAACGGACCTAAATCGGAAGATTGGATAACATGAGGTTTCGTAAACCAAATGAGTATAGGAACTCATGTAATATGGTTCAACAAAGCCCACATTCCGAAACAAAACCTATCCTAAGTGCTTACGACCCATTACGACCCGTTTAGGTAGCTTATGCTACTTTAACGCGTCGTTCAAGTAAAACGCGTTCGGACCGCCTAACTAGTCCTATGATAAGTAATATATGCCTTAACATGTCTAATAATGTCGCCAAATCAGTTTAGATGTCAAAAGTTATGTTACATATGCTTAAAATGAGTTTTGGTTTAACAAGGGCATTTTGGTAATTTTCCTAAGGCATAACAATTACCTATCATACAACTAACTAAACGAAGTGACCATAAGGTATAACCTCGGAAGGTTATTCCCTATACAACTATGGTCACCTAATGTGTTTGGTCGGATCCTAATGATCGACCAAACGGGTCGTGTTCGAAAGTCTAAGCGATTGTTTAGATCGCTTACCTTACGACCCTACATAAGCACAAATCTAAAAGTGACGAGTTAAACATGTTAAAACATGTTTAACGAAATTTGAAAACAGGTTTGGTAACAAAACAAAGGGTCTTGATACCTAAAAGTAGTTTGGTTACGAAATACGCATTATGGCCGAAACTACGGCTCGTCACTATGCCTAAATAACGTGGTAATCAGTAGGTATAGTCACAAGAGACTAAAACCATCGTGATTACGCTCACGTTATGAAGTTCAAACGAACTTCGTGTTGACCATAGACTGGTCAATGCAGAAAGTCAAACAAAGTTTGACTTTCACGCTAAAAACGCGTAAAAGAACGAAAGAGGACTTACAAAAGGTCCAAGAACGAAAGTTTGACCCGATTATTCTCAGGTATGAAGTGAAATCACTTCAACTTAGAGAGCAATCAGATCAAGGTGTGAGTTTTGAGTGAAGGGGGGTAGGGTATTTATAGGAAAACCAAGACCATTAGGATCGTTCATCGAAAACCGAGCTTCGATCTGGACCTTACATGTGTGCCCATGGTTTTAGAATACCATGGGTACCCCAAAACATGCCCCTAGTTTCATTAAAACCATGTGCAAATGAGGGGGAACAGCTGGAACAAGCTGGAAATCAGATTTTCAACTTTGGTCCCTTCCTAAGATAACTATGGCAGATTGTCAATTTTGGTCCCTGAATGTGCAAAACATGGTTTTTGATGCATTTTTGACACGTTTAAGCCACGTTAATCTCATTTCAAGGCTCTAAAATAAAGTTAAAGTATAGGGAACATGAAACATGCTCCAAAATATCTCGGATGTCGGTTCATTTGGTCGTACGGTTGCGTTGTTCGGTTAATTACGACGAAATACGCACGAACGCGAAAAACGATCCAAATTATGCGACGAATGGATTTTTCTCATGCCAATAACTAAAATAAAATATTTTAATAATTACATAAATTTTTGGATGTCCGGATGTATTCAGAACGTAAGATATGCGTGAAACTGCAAACTTATGCACTTTTTGACGCTTTTAGTCCCTGAATGAGCATAAAGTTTATTTTTTTCGCACCAAACACCTCAAAGCCTATTTCTAAGCTATGTAAAGGATAGTTAGGGCATATTTAACTTATGATCAAGTTCCGGAAATGTCCGTTACAGTACGAATCGGCATACTTTCGCAGTTTGCCGAATTTAGTCCCTGTAAGCGAATAAACTTGATTTCGGCACACCAAACCTCCCAAAACTTATTTCTAAGTTATGTAAAGGTTATTTAAGGTATTTTAAGCCTATGTCACTGTTCCGGAGTGTCTGTTGCATTAAACTGATTATATTTACGCATCAGTGCGCGTATAACCTTCTAGAAAGCGATTTAGAGCCCGAAATCGAACAAGAATTGATATGTGCAAATGATACACATATTTATACAAATCCCAAGGATGAAATACAATATTTCATTAGTTTGGTATTTGTTTGATGGTTGAAGTGACACAGGTGTCACAGTCTCCCCTACTTCAGGAAATTTCATCCCGAAATTTATCTAGAGGAAACTTGTGAGAGCTTGAAACATGAAGTTGAAAAGATCAAACAACACTGGTTAGAGTCCTGAACTTCTAGTAACTTTAATAACATCATGCTTGCAATGTAAAAGGGACACTTATATACAAGTATATAAAGCGTTATTGGTGCGTCCACCGTACCTTCATTATATTGTTCACGTTTTGTTATTGTTGCCACTATAGGTTCTTACACATGATAAATCTTACTGTGGTTTCTGCGCACTAAATTTCATAATTATGTACGCGTCCATAATTACATAATTCCTTGCATAGTCCGCACAACGCATTTTATAATGTGTAGGGGAAAACCAAATGAACAAACTTGTGATGAGCGTGACTAGACCACCATAGGGTCCTTTTACTTAAATCAATAAATGACTTAAATAGACTACCAAGGAGTCTGTTCGGCTATATCACCACATGTCATTCTTAACCAGATTCTGAATCAATCTTTTGACTTAGACCACTCAAAGGGGTCTCTTTTGAATTATGGAATGATACTATATAATCCAAGGGTCTTAACGATTACCTAGAAGCCCATTAAGGATTTAGTGTAGTACCTTTGGATATCCTATTATGAATCTTTCACATGAAGATATGGAAGATTCTTCGAGGATTTGGGTAATGAAAACGAAAACACAAAATAAAACACATAACACATAATCATATAACCACAAAATTGTTTATCTTGATCTTTAATTTGTTATCATTTTGTTAATTTGTTTTGTTAATTGTGAACATGTGTTTAAAGCACACCAGGTATCCAATCCGTGGAATTTGATTGGCACTTTAAATATTTTCCAAGAATCTAACTATAAAGATAGGGAGATCTTAAAAAGAAAATTCGATTTCGATTATAAGGAATCAGAAATGTTCGAATTAAGGCATACAAGGAATCCAATGAAGGGCTCTGATTTAAACAATAATCATCCACAAGGATCTAATTGTGAAGGTAAGAAGTTCCCATATGGATTTTAGAAGTTGAAGATGTTTTGAAACCTTGCACTGGACGTGCGTAAGTCGAAACATGAGGTAGAATGCTTATGAAGTTGAGGTGCTAGATATGCCAAGGAGACATACGAAGCAGAATTTGAAGGTGAAGTCAATGCATGAGAAAATGTTTTTGAAAACTTTGCATGGGGTTTCTTTTTGAAATGTGTTTAATGTTTTTGAAACCTTATATATAATACTTTTGAAATCATAAAGTAGGTGTGTTAAGTAAGTATATTTATAAAATGTTTTAAAATCATGCAAGATGAGATTTTGAAATTATGTATAAGGTTTTTGAAAATACGAATAATGCTTTTTGAAATCATGCACTTGATATATTAAGAAAATATATTGTGTTAATATTGTTTTCAGACTATATGAAACATTTTGAAATTATGAAGGTTGTTTTTGAAACATAGACAATGCTTTTGAAATCATGCATTTGATATATTACATAAAATTTGTTTTCAAACTATATGAATTACTTTGAAATCATGAAGGTTGTTTTGAAAACTTATGCTATGCATGTTGTTATGAAAATCAGAATGCAATGGGCATGAGATCGAAAAATTACCCTTAGTTATCTAACCAAGGATTTAAAGGCACATATGTGCAAAATGAACGATTACTCATAATGTCACTTATTTTCTGTACTTCATTTCTTAGAATGAAACAAGTACTTAAAATTTTCGAGGAAATCATGAGTGATCA
Organism: Helianthus annuus; assembly: GCF_002127325.2. Classification (NCBI taxonomy): domain Eukaryota; kingdom Viridiplantae; phylum Streptophyta; class Magnoliopsida; order Asterales; family Asteraceae; genus Helianthus; species Helianthus annuus. The sequence continues at coordinate 118,178,762 of NC_035440.2, forward strand.
CATGAAAGGGGGAATCACAAGAGTAGTTTGTTTAAAGAACATAGTTCCTTGATGTAGGTATCATAGGGAAATGCCATACACATTTGTAACTACACTTGTACATCAGAATTGTGAACAACTACTTATTTAAAACAGATCATTTCATGGTTCAACAAAAGATACAAAGCATGAAAGTTCAGATTATTTAAAGCAGCTTCTTCTGATCGACCAAATGCTCATTTATGGGTTGGATTTGCATTGACAATCTCTGGCCATTTGTTCCTGAAATGGCTCGTCTCGCCACAGTTGTAGCACGATCCAGGTGGAAACCGAGCTTGGATAGGGTTGGCTTGTGGTTGATTTGGACCACCTTGGGTTGGGTTAGTTCGACAAGCACTTGCCAGGTGACCAATTCGCCCACATGATACACACACACGACACTGTAGGTGGGCTTGGTGATGCCCGTTACATTTGTTGCATAACGGTGCCGTTCCTTTGTATTGCTTCTTAGCTGGTGGTGCTGCCACCTGGCTAGGTCTGGTCTGATTTGGTGCAATGACTGGAGAATTCTTTGAAGCTTTACGCTTCCTTGACCTTTTCGAAGGCTTGGCTTCTGCTTCCTTCGATGCTTCTTGAGTGGCTCTATTATTGAGAAGAGACATGGCGATACCTAAATCCACAGACTTCAGGATTATTTTGCCTATTTGCTGGGCAAATTTGGCAGCTTGCTCAGACATTTGAGTGTTGCTGTGATGAAAAGACATTCTAGAGGAAGTGAAAGACACAGGAGGAAACAAGTGAAATGTCATCGGATAAACAAAACAGAATAACAATGCATAAAAATTGTGATCATTTGTTTGTTACCTAAGGCAAACAAATGAGATGGTGACTAATCAAAGTAAGCGGGTCATAATAATGTATCGCGAAGACATGCTTTAGCCTGTAAGTAGACACTCACCCCAAGAGTTCCCAGGTAAGAGTGACTGGTCCGATTATGTGGATTTGTACGAACACTCTAGCCTTAAACAGAAAACTCAGAGTAAAGGCATCCACTCTTCCAGATTGCACGTGTTCACACTATAAGACCAAACTTTGACAGGATTTTTGAAAAATTCGGATGGCACTAAGCCAAAAACAAATCATCCAAAAGGGTGGGTGATTATTTCCAAAATCGTTTTGAAAACTTAGAGGGTTCAAAACCTAGTAATCAATCACCCTAGAACAGATGATTGCTTTTCAAAGCGGTTTTGAAATTTGTGTTCTTGTTGTGGTTGTCGCCTAAGGATAGGTGACGGTATTATTTTATGACTAAACGCAAGTAAACTCGCGTTAGGGTCCTAGGAAGGTTATAGACTAGGTCAAAGCATTACTAATAACCTAATTCCCTATAACCATGAGATCTGATACCAAATTTTCTGTCACACCCCGACCACGTAAAACAATAAATCGTGGCGGAATCGTCGGGGAGTGTTGTAACAGAATCATTGTTTCATAACACATGGAAATTTAAATGTTGTTTTATTGATTAACAGAAATTACAATGTCTTAACAACAAAGAAGTATAACATAATTAACTAGTCTTGCATCTTTTATTGTCACTAAGGCCCGAGTCTGCCTATGTGTAACTTGATCAATCCTATGCATCATTTCCTGAAACACATGTGAAAATAGGTACGTCAGCATAAAAATGCCTGTGAGATACATAGGTTTTATTCATTTAGGATTCATGACTTATAAGTTTAGAAAAAGTTGTTTAACAAAAGTCAGTCATGATCCTTGTAAAATGTTTTTGTTTTATAAATCATATAAAAATCGATAAGGAAACAGATGATATAAAGGAAATATGTATGGTTAAATAAATAGCCAAGTAAAATGAATTTATATAAAATGTGTTGTTTGTAAAACATTGTTTTGTAAAGATATGTTAATTTGTGTAAAATGTAATATGTCAAAATTGTAATGATTTAAATAACGCTGCGATATGTAATATCATACAAGCACTTATATATAGGAAGTACCAGCGGCGTATCCACCATGCTTGTATCATATTACACACGTCTCGTTACTTAAATCACTTACCAAACAAACCACCAATGTAAAAATGTTTATGTATAACTAAATGTAATGTTTTAAACAAATGTTGAAATGTTATTGTGTAAACAAATGTGATGTAGAGTGAATAAAAAGCCTTTATTGATTAAAAGCATTTACTCGACCCTATAAGAAAGAAATGTACAAAACAGTGCAATTGATAAATTATAATCAAAATTTATGTTTTGTAAAACAATGCATGCTTTACTGATACAAACATTTATGCGGTGTTGTGAAAATGCATACATTCAAGCCTTGAGACTGTGGCGATAAACCCTTAAACGAATTAAAGATTTATCTGAGTTATGTTTATCGAATTCGATCATTCCTTCCATCCAAACATACCTAGGATGTCAGGAACGGGAGTTGTCAATTCCTATGGTACCACTACCTACTAACGAACGGCGTAGCTAATGTTAATGAATGTATTTTTGAGCCATTTAAACAAACCAAATGTCATACCAAAATGTAAGCATGTTTTATGAAAATAATGTACTAAGTATGCAACAAATGGACATACATAGCATGAAATGAAATGTAAAATAATGTACTAAGTATGCAACAAATGGACATACATAGCATGAAATGGAATGTAAAATAATGTACTAAGTATGCACTAAATGGACATACATAGCATAAAATGAATTGTAAAACAATGTACTAAGTATGCACTAAATGGACATACATAGCATGAAATGAAATGTAAAACAATGTACTAATAGTGTACTAAATGGACATACATAGCATAAAACGTAATGTAAAACGGTGTACTAATAGTGTACTAATGAACATAGCAAGTATATGATATGAAAACATGGAAAGCATGAAAGTAACAAGTAGGCACATGTGTTTCACCCCAAAATGTTTGAAAAACAGTAAAAGAGGGGTCTATGTACTCACTTGAGGTTGCTCAGAAGTCTTGAACAATAACCAAGCAAAGCTAGAGGGATCACGAAATCAAACGGCACCTAATATAGGTAACTATGTAAATAAACGGACCTAAATCGGAAGATCGGATAAAATGAGGTTTCGTAAACCAAATGAGTATAGGAACTCATGTAATATGGTTCAACAAAGCCCACATTCCAAATCGAAACCTATCCTAAGTGCTACTTTAACGACCCGTTTAGGTAGCTTATGCTACTTTAACGCGTCGTTCGCGTAAAACGCGTTCGGACCGCCTAACTAGTCCTATGACAAGTAATATTGGCCTTAACATGTCTAATAATGTTGCCAAATCAGTTTTGATGTCAAAAGTTATGTTACATATGCTTAAAATGAGTTTTGGCGTAAAAAGGGCATTTTGGTAATTTTCCTAAGGCTTAACAATTACCTATCATACAACTAACTAAACGAAGTGACCATAAGGTATAACCTCGGAAGGTTATTCCCTATACAACTATGGTCACTTAGTGTGTTTGGTTGGATCCTAATGATCGACCAAACGGGTCGGGTTCGAAAGTCTAAGCGATTGTTTAGATCGCTTAACTTCCGACCCTACATAAGCACAAATCTAAAAGTGACGAGTTAAACATGTTAAAACATGTTTAACGAAATTTGAAAACAGGTTTGGTATCAAAACAAAGGGTCTTGATACCTAAAAGTAGTCTGGTTCCAAAATACGCAAGAATACGAATTTTGGCCGAAACTACGACTCGTCACTATGCCTAAATAACGTGGTAATCAGTAGGTATAGTCACAAGAGACTAAAACCATCGTGATTACGCTCACCTTATGAAGTTCAACCGAACTTTGTGTGGACCATAGACTGGTCGATGCAGAAAGTCAAACAAAGTTTGACTTTCACGCTAAAAACGCGTAAAAGAAGAAAGAGGACTTACAAAAGGTCCAAGAACGGAAGTTTGACCCGATTATTCTCAGGTATGAAGTGAAATCACTTCAACTTAGAGAGCAATCAGATCAAGGTGTGAGTTTTGAGTGAAGGAGGGTAGGGTATTTGTAGGAAAACCAAGGCCGTTAGGATCGTTCATCGAAAACCGAGCTTCGATCTAGACCTTACATGTGTGCCCATGGTTTTAGAATACCATGGGTACCCCAAAACAAGCCCCTAGTTTCATTAAAACCATGTGCAAATGAGGGGAACAGCTGGAACAAGCTGGAAATCAGATTTTCAACTTAGGTCCCTTCCTAAGATAACTATGGCAGATTGTCAATTTTGGTCCCTGAATGTGCAAAACATGGTTTATGATGCATTTCTGACACGTTTAAGCCCCGTTAATCCCATTTCAAGGCTCTAAAATGAAGTTAAAGTATAGGGAACATGAAAAATGCTCAAAAATATCTCGGATGGCGGTTCGTTTGGTCGTACGGTTGCGTTGTTCGGTTAATTACGACGAAATACGCACGAACGCGAAAAACGATCCAAATTACGCGACGAGTGGATTTTTCTCATGCCAATCACTAAAATAAAATATTTTAAAGATTACATAAATTTTTGGATGTCCGGATGTATTCAGAACGTAAGATATGCGCGTAACTGCAAACTTATGCACTTTTTGACGCTTTTAGTCCCTGAATGAGCATAAAGTTTATTTTTTTCGCACCAAACACCTCAAAGGCTATTTCTATGCTATGTAAAGGATATTTAGTGCATATTTAACTTATGATCAAGTTCCGTAATGTCCGTTACAGTATGAATCGGCATACTTTCGCAGTTTGTCGAATTTAGTCCTTGTAAGCAAATAAACTTGATTTCGGCACACCAAACCTCCCAAAACTTATTTCTAAGTTATGTAAAGGTTATTTAAGGTATTTAAGCCTTTGTCACTATTCCGGAGTGTTTGTTGCATTAAACTGATTAAATTTACGCATCAGTGCGCGTATAACCTTCCAGAAAGCGATTTAGAGCCCGAAATCGAACAAGAATTGATATGTGCAAATGATACACATATTTATACAAATCCCAAGTATGAAATACAATATTTCATTGGTTTTCTATTTGTTTGATGGTTGACGTGACACAAGTGTCACATGTGTTTGATCACGTGACTCTTTTTTAATGTTTTTTTAAAGTGTGTAACTTATGTAAGCTTTTTTTAAGATAACAACTATTTTTTAGTTTTTCGTTATGTTGGAAGACAGTATTTGTTGAAAACATATAATAACGACACGATTTTTTGAATGGAATTAACACGTGGAATAACATAGATTTAACACAATAGTTCAGTACATAATAACGTTCACAATAGGTATGGTAAACAAAATAGCATAAGGAAAGTAGCTGCTATATTGCATGAGAGAGGGAAAATGGGGGCACATTCTTTTTTTTGCACACACATAGTAGTAACTTCGCATAAACACCACTTTTTAGTCAAGAAACGATCTTGGAGTGCCATACTCGATTTTAATGCTGAGAAGTTCTAGGCTAAGCTCACTCTCCCACGGGTTGTGGTTGGCCCACGACACAAGAGTGTTTGGAGAATAACAAGAGTAATCATCATCTATAGGATCATATTCAGGATCATCATTAGCGTTTGGATCAACTGGCCGGGGGGGGGGGGTCTTCTGGGTAGCGTTGACTGATTTAGTTGGATCAGTGAGTACCACAGATGAAGAGTGTTTGACAGGGGTAACTTGTGTAGTGGGGAAACATGATCCCCAGTCAACATCAAAAAGTGCCTCATCTAACCACATCTCATCATGGGTTATTGCTTCAGGTTTAGTGTTAGTAAGGAGGTCACTTATAAGCTTAGCATCCATAGCAAGATTTTCTTCAACAGTTGGCGGTGTTGACGGAAGAGAAGGGGTGTTTGTGATTTGAGTACACTCTGGGTGGCCATCCGATCTCGGAGTTTGGAGTTCGAATGAAAGAGTTCTCCGCAATCGTTTGGTAACCCGTTTTGAGTCAGATGGTGATGTTGGACTAGACATAATAAGGTTGTTTTTTTCACTTTTTTTTATTGTGAACAAGTGATGAAACAAATGTTTACATTTCACCTTAATTTATAGAAAAACAAATGATGTTTGGTAGATAAATTAATTAGATTGTTTATGTAATGCCCATAAATTTAAAATCATTATTCTAGAAATAAAAAGAATAATAGACCACTAGAAAACCCTAATTAAGACACCCAAGTAATTCTGCACAACCCCTGAAAATTTCAGAGCAATCAGAATCAGGATCAGGACCCCTAAAACTCAAGGGGGGTAAACCTTAGTTGACGATTATCTACTTAAAACGTTGTCTAAATATAACTGGACCAAATTTCTGACCAATCAAGGCTTGTCCCGTGAGGAGCAAGCAAAAGAACTTTCGGTGTCCCTTACGGACCGTAAGGGACCAGGCTTACGGTCCGTAAGCAGTGCCAAATTTGTGTATAAATAGCAGGCTTTGGGACTTGCTTCTGTGCACAAAAACGACGCTCAAATTCTCAATTGACGTCGATTTATACTTCTTCCACTACCCAAACACACACACACCTCGAAACGCTGCCGCAATCAGGGTAATAACTCGATCGCTATTACGATTCAACGTCCGATCGATTATAACTATCCAACGATCGTCTGAGTGCTGCTCAAATTGAGCTTCTACTTTGATTATTCGTCGTGATTTCAACTTGAATATTTGAGTGCTGTTCGAATTCGGACTATGCTCTGTTATTTGTTGTGAATCCGATTGAATTATTAAGTATTGCACTTGATAATAGTTGTGAGGGTTTGATCTCGTGAATTGACGTAAATGCTGGATTAAGTTACTAACCTAGTTTGTGTGCATGTTATTAGGTGAAAAGATTAATCAGTAGTCTAAACTCTGCCCATATAAATCTAAAAGATTAGTACAAGGTAGCTTCACTTTGAAGTTATTAAGGTACGGATCCTTACCCCACTCTTTATTATTTCATATTCAAGTTGTTATAAACCACTAAATTACTATATCTGTTAAAAACTCCTCACGTCTTTGATTATCGATTCATTTGACAGTCCGTTCGGTTCCTATCCTAATCATTTGATTTAGCTTTCATGTCATGCGATAGTATTATGTTATACTCATTATCGCATGTTCCAATATATGTTCCGTTTTGTTATGAAAATAAGTTTTATAAGTTATGTGAATAAGACCATTTGTGCTCTGATACCCTGAGTATCGCTTCTCGTGGAGTGTCCCACGAGCATGTTGTTGTGGCATCAACATCATGTGCTCCATCCGTGACGGAGAGATCAGTTCACGGCGTCTCTTAAGTACAAGTGTGGTACATAAGGCTATTAGGAGGCGTATGGATCGATCCTAGAATTTAAGTATAAGGAGGTGGATAACGGGTATGCCAATTCGCCATCTCATGTGATAATTATGCAGGAGTAACTACCTGTGTATTGTCACGTTTTAAGTTTGCTCATGGGTACATCCGTAAGATATGTTGATGAAATTTTGTTCTTGCATCGTATCATTTTCGCTTAAAGTTCTATCCGGATAAGATTTCATATAAAGCATTATTTGTTATTTGAGCCTAAAATTCCGTACTGAGCATTCGGCTCATTCCGTAAAACTTTTTGTATATACAGGTCCACAGGTTACTTTGGGAGGGGAAAAGAGAGAAGAATAAAGCCTAGGAATAAATCTGAAGATGTTAATTAATTAAGATGAATGTCTCCGCTTGTATATTAATCTTAATTTTAATAGTCGTGTGGTTGTATCCTTATCAAATAAATAAATGGAATTATGACTTTTGTTTATGTTACCGTTATTGTGACACGTCAGCCCTTCCGGGTTGGGGTGTTACAGCTATGGTATCAGAGCAAAGGTTCTTTCCTGTAGAAAACTTGAAGATAGTAATTAAGACCTGTGAGGAATGGGTAGATATCTATGATAGGATTCAACTTGATCTCTTATTTGGTTTAACTCCTATGTCTATTCTTATAGATGCCTCCTCGTCGTCCGCCACGTAGGAGTACTCGTACTAACCATGAACGTAACAACACTTCTTCGAATGAGACTCCAGTTGATCCAAACATAATTAATGCTATCAACCAGGCTGTTGCTCGGTTGCTTCCAAACCTTGTTGCACAAACAGCTGAGACCGTTATTCAACAAACTCGTCATCCAGAACGCACTAACACTAATCCAACCTCTGGTGGTGAAACTCGTGAGAATACCACTAACAATATTACTTATAGTATAGACATATGGATTAGTAAATTCCAAAAACAAAAGCCGAAATCCTTTAGTCATACTACTAATCCAGTCGAAGCAAGGAACTGGATAGCTCATGTTGAAAAGATCTTCGGAGTTCTTGGAGTTCTGGAGCAATACAAAGTTAGACTGGCTACCTACAAATTTGAAGATGACGCACAAACTTGGTGGGAAGGATATAAGCAAGTCAAAGGAGGGGATGATTTTGACGCCAATCTTTCATGGGTCGACTTTCGTAATATCTTTTACGACAAGTATTTTTCGACCGCTGATAAAGAAGCTTATATCAGGGAGTATGCAATAATTCGACAGGGGAGTGATGAACCAGCCTCTGAGTTCATTACTCGATTTTCAAGGTTGGCTAGTATTGTAGGAGATGTTGCCGGATCGGCAGAAGTCCAGGCAGAAAAATGCAAGTGGGCAGTTAATGATCGAATTCGGAAGTCGATAATGTATATGAAATTTAAGGACATCACCGAAGTTGCTGATGCAATCAAAACTTTTGAATTCGAAAGGAAAGAATTCCTATCTCGAACTGGGGATAATAAGAAGAGAAATAGGGAAGGCCAATTTAAGCAAGAAATCGGCCAATCATCCACTACGCCACAGCATCAAGATTGTAAAGCGCAAGGAAATCAAAACTTTGGAAATCAAGCACGTCCATGGCAACCTAGATTTCAAAACCCGAGGCCAGCTCAAAACCAGATTCAGTTGTATGCAGAACCTATTAGAGCTCAACCACTGAATCAACAAGTAAACCCGAATCAGATTACATATCCTCTATGTAATACTTGTGGTAAGAGACATCAGGGCGTATGTCACCGAAGTACAGGAGCATGCTTTAGATGTGGCCAAACTGGACACATGATCAAGGAATGTCCTAAGAAAGATACTAAGAAGAATAATCAACCCAATGTTGGAGGAAGAGTTTTCGCACTTTCTGCTACTGACGCTGCTAATATTCCAGGTACTGTATCTGGAACCCTTCAGATTGGTAAACGTAGTATCTATGTGTTATTCGATACATGAGCGACCCATTCTTTAGTATCCCACTCGTTTACTAAGTATCTTCCGATAAGACCAACTCTCTTAAATCATAGTTTAACCATTTCCACTCCCATGGAAAATTCATCCGTAATCACTTACGTAAATAAGGATTGTCCGATCCGTATTGAATCTATTGTGTGTAAGGCAGACCTATTTCCAATACATAGACTTTGATGTTATTCTAGGAATAGATTGGTTGTCTAGACATCGTGTAACTATAGATTGTCATTCTCGCCGTGTTATTTTCGGTGATCTTCATCATCCTGATATTATATATCAGGGAACTCAAGCTCACAAATCTCTTAAAATTATCTCTGCGCTCAAGGCTCGAAAATCCATATCAAACGGCTGTGCTGGATTCCTAGCATCGATTAAGGATACTTCTGCTAGTATTAAGAGTATCGATAGCCACTCCGTTGTTCGTGAATATCCTGATGTATTTCCGGATGAACTCCCGGGATTACCACCCGACCGTCAGTTAGAATTCACCATCGACTTGATCCCTGGTGCCGAACCTATTTCTAAAGCTCCATACCGTATGGCCCCGATGGAACTGAAGGAGTTGAAGGAACAATTGCAAGAATTGTTAGATCTAGGATTCATAAGACCCAGTGTTTCACCTTGGGGTGCTCCGGTCTTATTTGTGAAGAAGAAAGATGGTAGTATGCGTTTATGTATTGACTACCGAGAGCTGAACAAGATTACTATTCGTAATCAGTATCCTCTGCCTCGCATTGATGATCTCTTTGATCAACTTCAGGGGGCTCAGTTCTTCTCAAAAATCGACCTGAGGTCTGGGTACCATCAGCTAAAGGTCAAGAATGATGATGTTCCCAAGACCGCTTTTCGTACTCGATATGGTCATTACGAATTTTTGGTTATGCCCTTTGGGCTAACTAATGCACCCGCAGTCTTCATGGATTTGATGAATCGCGTATTTCACCAATTCCTAGACAAATTCGTTATTGTCTTTATCGATGACATTCTGGTGTATTCTAAGAGTCGTGAAGAGCATGAAGCACACCTACATGTAGTACTTGGAACCTTGCGGCATGAGAAGTTGTACGCGAAGTTTTCCAAATGTGACTTTTGGCTTAGCCAAGTGTCATTTCTAGGTCATGTCATATCCGCAGAGGGAATTATGGTAGACCCAACAAAGGTTGAAGCTATTACAAAATGGCCAAGACCCACTTCTGTTACCGAAATACGAAGTTTCTTGGGTCTTGCTGGTTATTACCGAAGATTTGTTGAAAGATTCTCGGTAATTGCTTTACCACTCACAAAACTCCTAAGGAAAGGGGTGAAGTGCTCATGGAATGCGGAACAAGAGAAAAGCTTTGAAGAATTAAAGAAACGACTCGTATCCTCTCCGATACTCGCTCTCCCTTCTGGATCAGGAGGTTACCAAGTTTACAGTGATGCCTCAAAGAAAGGATTAGGTTGTGTGCTAATGCAACATGGGAAGGTTATCGCTTATGCCTCCCGTCAGTTGAAGCCTTATGAAGTTAACTATCCTACACATGATTTAGAACTAGCCGCAGTCGTCTTTGCACTTAAGATTTGGCGACACTATCTGTATGGTGAAAGTTGTGACATCTTTACCGACCACAAGAGCCTCAAGTATATATTTACGCAGAAGGAGCTAAATATGAGGCAAAGAAGGTGGTTAGAACTTTTGAAAGATTATGACGCAAATATTCAATACCATCCAGGCAAAGCCAATGTTGTAGCTGACGCACTAAGCCGAAAGAATTCCGGAACTATATCTTGCCTACAAATTCAACCTCATATTAGGAGGGATCTCGAAAGGATGGACATTTGGCTTCAGATTAGTAAATCTGATGGATATCTAGCTAGAATACAGATTGAACCCGACCTCATATCCCGGATCAAAGATGCACAAAAGCAAGATGGAGAACTTTGGGCAATTGTGCAAAATCTCGAGGTGGGTAAGCAATCTGAATTTAGTATAGACCATCAGGGGGTGATTTGGTGCGGCAAAAGACTTTGTGTACCCGATGACTCCACCCTTCGTGAGTCATTGTTAGCCGAAGCTCACAGCTCACCATTTTCGATTCACCCAGGATCTACCAAGATGTATAGAGATTTAAGACAGAACTTCTGGTGGAATGGCATGAAGGAAGACATTGCTCGAAACGTAAGTAAATGCCTCACTTGCCAACAAGTGAAAATTGAACACAAACGAGCAAGCGGTCTGTTGCAGCCATTGGATATTCCCATAGAAGAATGATGTTGTATGGGTTGTTGTCGATAGATTATCAAAGTCAGCACATTTTCTACCAATTCAGCAAGGATTTTCGGTTAATAAGTTATCCGAAATATTTCTTCAAGAAATTATTCGACTCCATGGCACACCATCTTCCATTGTTTCCGATAGAGACCCACGTTTCACCTCACGATTTTGGAAAGGTTTTCAGGCAGCTTGGGGGACACGACTAAAGTTTAGTACGGCTTTCCATCCACAAACAGATGGGCAGTCAGAACGCACGATTCAGACCTTGGAAGACATGATCCGAGCATGCGCACTTGAATGGTCTGGAAACTGGGATGAATATCTATGTCTTGTTGAGTTCGCTTACAACAATAGTTGGCAAGCAAGTATTGGCATGGCACCGTTTGAACTTTTGTACGGTCGGAAATGTCGCGCACCATTATGCTGGGATGAAGTCGGAGAAAAGATTATTGAAGGGCCAGAATTAGTTCAGATTACAAATGAAAAAGTCAATATGGCCCGAGAAAAACTGAAAGAAGCTCAGAGTAGACAAAAGAGCTATGCAGATCAAGATAGACGACCCTTCGAATTTAAAATTGGTGATCACGTATTCTTAAAAGTATCACCTTGGCGTTGTCACACCCCCAAAATCCACCTGCGGAGTATCACCGCTTGGGAGCGTGACTGACCAGGATCAAGCCACCAATCATATTGAACATGTAATTAAATAGTAAAAGTTATCCATCAATACGAAAGGTGTTTATCAAAACCAACATAAGTAAATGTAGCGGAAGCATTTATGTAAAACCCAACATAAGTATTAGTGTTTGAAACGTCATAAGTGTTTAATAAGTAATCACGATCCATCTGCCCACAACGACCTGCTCCTCCTTGTGCAAGCTCCATTAGTACCTAAGGACCTGCAAGGCATGCAGCAGAGAGTCAACAACTAGTTGAGCGAATAGCTGCGTTCGTTAACCCGAACAGCATGACAAGGAACTCGTAGTGACCGTAGCGAGTTCTGAATGCGGTCTTGGAGACGTCCTCATCCCGGACTCTCAGCTGATGATACCCTGACCGTAGGTCTATCTTGGAGTAGTAACACGACCCTTGCAACTGGTCGAATAGGTCGTCTATGCGTGGAAGAGGATAACGGTTCTTCACCGTTACCTTGTTCAATTCACGGTAGTCGATGCACATTCTGAACGTACCGTCTTTCTTTTTCACGAAAAGTACTGGAGCTCCCCAAGGCGAAGAGCTTGGACGAATGAAGCCCTTTTCCAAGAGCTCTTGCAGTTGTTTTGACAGTTCCTCCAATTCTGATGGAGCTAGACGATATGGTGCGCGAGCTATGGGTGCTGCTCCTGGAGCGAGCTCGATTTGAAATTCGACCTGACGGTGAGGCGGTAATCCAGGTAAATCTTCAGGAAACACCTGAGGGTAGTCGCGTACTACTGGAATATCCTCCAGTTTCTTTTCCTTCACTGACGCGTCTGAAACGAGTGCCAAGATTGCGGTGTGACCCTTCCGCAGACACTTCTGAGCCTTCAAGAAAGAGATGATGCCAACCACAGCACCACTCTTGTCGCCTTGGACCTCGAGAGGTTCTTGACCAGAACGGGGAATGCGAATAATCTTTTCGCTGCATAAGATTTCAGCCTGATGCTGGGATAACCAATCCATCCCAATAACGATATCAAAACTTCCCAAGGCTTGGGAATAAGGTCGATCGAGAAAGCTTGACCAGCTAAGACAATACTACAACCCCTGACTATTTGCGTGGCTTCTAAACTCTTACCATTAGCTAGTTCTACGACGTGTTTGGTGTTTAGGGGTGTTGACGTACGTTTTAAAAATTTACCCATTTTCAATGACATGTAACTTGTATCCGCACCCGAATCAAATAAAGCAGTAACATAAATGTTGTCGAGAAGAAACTTACCCATAACGACGTTGGGATCATTCCTGGCATCACCCTGCCCTAACACAAATGCACGACCCCTTGCCTCGTTGCCGTTGTTGTTTCCCCCGTTGTTGTTGTTGCCATTGCCCTGATTGTTTTTATTGTTGTTGTTGTTCTGGTTCCTGTTTAACTGAGGGCAGTGCCTTTTGAAGTGACCTTCTGCCCCACAATGAAAGCATCCCTTGTTGCCCTGTTGCTGATTCTGCTGTGCTTGTGGCTGCTGCTGGTTCTGGTTCGCAGGACGAGGGCTTCTACAATCCTTGGCCTCATGACCCATCTTGAGGCATCTCTGACAGCGACCCTTGTTACACTGGCCACCGTGATGCCTGCCGCAGTTGTTGCATTTTGGGAGGTTCCCTCGATATCCGCCCTGCCTGTGGCTACCTGAGGAATGCTGGCTGGGACTCTGATAACTGTCAGTCTTCCGCTGCTGGGCCTGAGACTGAACTGAAGCTGATCCCTTGCTGGAATCCCCATCCCATTTTCTCTTACTGTCACTGGGAGTAGCAGGAGTAGCTGAAGTAGTAACGGTAGCAGTAGCGCTGATACGTTTAGGCAGTTTGTTCTGATCCACTGCCTGGTCTGTGATGCGGTGAGCGAGGCGTTGAATATCCTGGATGTTATCAAGATTAGCCGAAGTAACGTGGCTCTGGATCTCTGGCGCCAACCCTTTGAGATACAACTCAATGCGCTTAATTGGAGGGTCCACCATAGTTGGACACAGCACGGCCAGTTCGTTTGACCTTTTAGTGTAAGCTTCAATCTCCGATCCAGTCATCTTCAGATGGTAAAACTCATCCTCCAGCTTATGGATGTCTTCCCGAGTACAATACTCCCTCTTGATCAGTTCCTTGAAATCATTCCAGGGTGTGGCGTTAGCAGCTGCCAACCCTAAAATCTGAACTTGGGCGTTCCACCAAGTTAGTGCTATTCCTTCAAGCGTGCCAGTGGCGTATTTCACCCTGCGAGCCTCAGGGCATTCACACATCTCGAACACTAACTCCAGCTTCTTAAACCAGTGGAGGAGTCCCACTGCCCCCTCTGTGCCGCTGAAAGTACTTGGACGACAGTCCATGAAGTTCTTAAAGGTGCAAACTTGCTGCTGCACTGGTTGACCTATTGTGTACGAATAGGGCAAAGTTTAAATACAAGGGCTAGTTTAGGAGTGTAGGATCTAAAGATCCTAGTGTAAGTTATGACTACAGGATATACTACCTGCTTGAGCAGCTGCAAGTGCCGCAGCAACTTGAGCTTGAACAAGAGCCTCTAGCTGGGCTTGAGTCATGTTAATTCGTCCAGACATGATCTTCATTGCGAAAGTAGCGTAAGTAAGAATGGTTCGCGAGTATGGCGATGACAGAAAAACGTAAGCACGTAGGTATTCTCATGTAGTAGAGTCATGTGTATCTAGTGTACTACGAGCAAAGTTCTATATAGTTCTAGCAAGCAGGCAATAAACATAAACCTTATTACCTAGGATGTCGAGTCTTGCACGTGGAGCGAAGCGTCGTTGTGGATCGTTGAGAGCACTATTCTGGTTATAGTCTGGTTTTAATAAAAACGTTTTCCCATATTAAAACCTAGTTCTCTATAACCAATGGCTCTGATACCAATCTGTCACACCCCCAAAATCCACCTGCGGAGTATCACCCCTTGGGAGCGTGACTGACCAGGATCAAGCCACCAATCATATTGAACATGTAATTAAATACTAAAAGTTATCCATCAATACGAAAGGTGTTTATCAAAACCAACATAAGTAAATGTAGCGGAAGCATTTATGTAAAACCCAACATAAGTATTAGTGTTTGAAACGTCATAAGTGTTTAATAAGTAATCACGATCCATCTGCCCACAACGACCTGCTCCTCCTTGTGCAAGCTCCATTAGTACCTAAGGACCTGCAAGGCATGCAGCAGAGAGTCAACAACTAGTTGAGCGAGCTCACAGAAAGTAAATGCGTAACAGTAAGTTCATGAGTATCAAGTGGCTCTACTGGGCCGTTAGTACGTTCTATTGACTAGACTATTCATAACCATAAGTGTTCTTCACAATCCGAGAACAGTAGTAGGTATAAGCTCACGCAGGTCTTACGTGAGTATCCTTCACATCCGAGGATAGTAATGAGTATAAGTATCCTTCACAACCGAGGATAGTGATCAGTATAAGTATCCTTCACAACCGAGGATAGTGATCAGTATAAGTATCCTTCACAACCGAGGATAGTGATCAGTATAATTATCCTTCACAACCGAGGATAGTGATCAGTATAAGTATCCTTCACATCCGAGGATAGTAATATGGTGGTCTAGTCATAGTGTCAGTACGAATCTATTCAACCTTATCCTTTCAATCCCATTCCCAACACCCCGGGAATCCCATGCCTTGGTAAGAGTGTGAACTCACCTTGGGTTGCTCGGCAGATACACACAAAAGGGTTTCTTGAACTAAAGGTGGTCAACCACGTCCTAACAGGGTTACCATACAAGTCAGGTTTGGTGTTCAAGTATTGCACGTATGAATCACGTAAGTTAACATGTTAAAAGCACGTATAGATCATGGCAAATCACATAATACACGTTAACACTTTAACAATAATAGTCAAGCACTCATCATGTCCAACTTGTACGATCCGAAAGACATAGCCCAATAACAGTCGGCCCAACATGTTGTGCGTTCAGCACAGCCTTGTGCGATCCACAACATGTTGTGCGACTCCGTTAGACACCCGGCCCAAAATAATAAGAAGCCCAAATAACATAACAATCAACAACACATTCTCGGCCCAATCCGATAACACATAAAAGCCTTGTGCGATCCGGCTTAGGCTTGTACGATTTGAGTAGTCCAACCCAACAAGAATACCCGGCCCAAACAACAAATGAGTAAAGCAATCTTGTGCGATCCAGTCCAAGTTGTGCGACTGGATTTGGACTTGTGCGGTTCTATTTGGGCTGATCGGCCCACTGCTTAACAACATTACAACCGATGAGGTCCAGTGAACCTTGTGCGACTGGTAACATCTTGTGCGAACAGATCATCAACTTGTGCGTTATGGGTCCTTGTGCGATCAAGGACTCTTGTGCGATTGGTAACAAACTTCCGGATATCATGCAATCGGTTACAATCATAATTCTTGCCAATCAATTACAAAATTTCCATACTTGCACACAATCAATTAACAACTAACAGTTTTGCATATTATCGATCAAACATGGGATTTCATCATCAATTCTTATGAACCCTAAACAACAAGACATGAACACTAATTAATTCCTCACTATTTAGTTGGATCAAACCCTAAAACTTACACATATCATTCGAGTTCAACCATATCTCAGCCGATTGCCTATCCATTCGGTACTTATAACAAGGCCATCAATTAGTGTAACCATATCTAGTATACATGAGAGCCGATTAACAAAACTCAATCAATTATCATCATGATCAACATGCCATCAAAACCCTAGTTTATCATACAAGATCATAATAGCCCACATATCATAATATCAATACATCATTCAAACAAAGCACATAGCATGAAGTACTAACCGATTAAGAGAAAGAACAAGGTTTGATCCGAGCGAGAAAGATCCTTGATGTTGGGGGATTGCTTGGCTGCCTACGGTTCGCGAAAGAGAGAGAGGAGAGCTAGGGTTGTGTTGTGTTAAGTGTTTTGTGACAAATGATAATCCCAACTATGGGGTTTACACGATTAAGAGGAGTGGGCCGACCCTTAATTGGGCTGCCCCTAACCCGAGCACAATGGCACGGCCCAAAGGCCTTGTGTGATTGATTGTGTAGTGTTGTGCGGTTCGGGTTTCATACAAACATGTAAAACACACATTCACATATCATACATACATACATACATTTACACCAAGCATGTACCAAATATATCATTTATCAAATCAATCATATAGCTTCACATAAGTACGTGACGTTACAAGGTAGGTCTAAAGTATGAGTTGTCACATTATCCCCAACTAAAAAGAAATTTCGTCCCGAAATTTGGTTCGCACTCACTGAGGAAGCTAGGTAAGTTGTATTGTTCACTGGTTTTCCTGGGGTGTCACATCCTCCCCCCGTTGATCTGGAATTTCGTCCCGAAATTCCGAAGTAGTAGCTTCAGCCTCAGTAGTGGTTGCATTGGTTCCGAATAACTGGGGGTACTTTTCTGTCATCCTGTCTTCGCGTTCCCAGGTGTACTCTGGGCCACGTTTGGAGTTCCAACGAACTCGGACAAGAGGGATTCTCTTGTTCTTGAGGACCTTAACATCCCGGTCCGTGATTTCAACTGGTTCCTCGACGAACTGCAACTGCTCATCGATAGTGAGTTCCTTAAAAGGAACTATGAGGGTCTCATCTGACAGGCACTTCTTCAGATTCGACACGTGAAAGACATTGTGAACTGCTCCGAGTTCAGCTGGTAGGTTTAGCTTGTAGGCCACTTTGCCTATTTTCTCAATGATTTCGAATGGTCCGACGTACCGCGGATTTAGTTTGCCCCGTTTTCCAAAACGAACCACACCCTTCCAGGGTGAGACTTTAAGTAAAACCCGGTCCCCGACCTGAAATTCCAATGGCTTTCTACGCTTATCCGCGTAGGCTTTCTGACGGTCGCGTGTTGCCGCCATGCGTTGTCGTATTTGTGCAATCTTTTCTGTGGCGTCCACTACAATCTCTGGACCCGTAATCTGACTATCCCCCACCTCTGCCCAACAGAGAGGTGACCGGCATTTACGTCCTTACAATGCCTCGAATGGAGCGGCTTGTATGCTGGTGTGATAACTGTTATTATATGAGAACTCCACCAAAGGGAGGTGCTTTTCCCAGCCGTTGCCGAAATCAATAACGCATGCCCGAAGCATGTCTTCGAGAGTTTGGATCGTACGCTCAGACTGCCCATCCGTCTGAGGATGATATGCTGTGCTCATGTCTAACCGTGAGCCGAAAGATTTGTGCATCGCTTGCCATAGTTCTGACGTGAATCGTGCATCCCGATCCGAAATGATGGAGGTGGGCACCCCGTGCCTCGAAACAACTTCCTTGAGGTAGATGTCTGCGAGAGTGGAGAACTTATCCGTTTCCTTTATAGCTAGGAAGTGTGCAGACTTGGTGAGTCGATCCACGATCACCCATATAGTATCATTTCCACGCTGGGATCTAGGTAGGCCTGTAACGAAATCCATGGAAATTTCTTCCCATTTCCATTGCGGTATCGTGGGTTGCTGAAGTAGACCCGCTGGTTTCTGATATTCAACCTTGACTCTCGCACAAGTCAAGCACTTTCCAACGTACGTAGCGATGTGGGCCTTCATGCTAGGCCACCAATAAGTAGTTCTGATGTCGTGGTACATTTTATCCGACCGTGGGTGTACCGAGTAGCGAGACTTGTGCGCTTCGTCCATCACAAGTTCGCGTAGACCGCCGTAAAGTGGGACCCAAATACGCTCCTTTACATAGTAGGCGCCGTCTGCCTTCTGTTCTAATCGTTGCCTTGAGCCGCGTAGGGCTTCAGCCCTGACGTTCTCTGGTTTCAATGCCTCTGCCTGTGCATCTCGTATCTGTGCAGGAAGGCTAGACTGAATCGTAAGCTGTAGCGCTCGCACGCGCCGTGGTAGAGTGTCTTTCCGACTGAGGGCATCAGCCACAACATTGGCTTTGCCTGGATGGTACTTGATGGCGCATTCGTAATCGTTAAGTAGTTCAACCCACCGTCGTTGACGCATGTTCAAATCCTTCTGCTTAAGAATATGCTCGAGACTCCTGTGATCGGTGTAAATCGTGCACCTGGTACCGTACAGGTAGTGTCGCCATATCTTAAGCGCGAACACAACAGCTCCCAGCTCTAAATCGTGCGTCGTGTAGTTCCGTTCGTGAATCTTAAGTTGACGCGAAGCGTAAGCGATAACCTTATCCCGTTGCATCACTACACATCCCAGACCCTGGATGGATGCATCACAGTATACTACAAAATCGTCCGTGCCCTCTGGTAATGAGAGGATGGGTGCACTGCAAAGTCTATCCTTTAGGTGTTGAAAGGCAGTTTCCTGCGTGTTGCCCCAACGGTAGGTGACACCCTTCTGTGTCAGTAGTGTAAGCGGCTGAGCAATCTTTGAAAAGTCTTTAATAAACCGTCTGTAGTAACCCGCCAAACCCAAGAATTGGCGTATTTCCGTTGGCGTACGTGGTGCAGACCAGTTCCTGATCGAGTCTACCTTGGATGGATCGACATGAATCCCATCCTTGTTTACTACGTGGCCTAGAAAGTGGACTTCACGAAGCCAGAAGTCGCATTTCGAAAACTTAGCGTACAGCTGTTCCTTCCGTAGGAGTTCCAGAATAAGGCGTAGATGCTGCTCGTGTTCCTCCTGACTCTTGGAGTAGATCAGAATGTCGTCGATGAAGACAATGACGAACTTGTCAAGATAGGGTTTGCACACCCTGTTCATAAGGTCCATAAATACAGCAGGTGCGTTCGTTAACCCGAACGGCATGACAAGGAACTCGTAGTGACCGTAGCGAGTTCTGAATGCGGTCTTGGAGACGTCCTCATCCCGGACTCTTAGCTGATGATACCCTGACCGTAGGTCTATCTTGGAGTAGTAACACGACCCTTGCAACTGGTCGAATAGGTCGTCTATGCGTGGAAGAGGATAACGGTTCTTCACCGTTACCTTGTTCAATTCACGGTAGTCGATGCACATTCTGAACGTACCGTCTTTCTTTTTCACGAAAAGTACTGGAGCTCCCCAAGGCGAAGAGCTTGGACGAATGAAGCCCTTTTCCAAGAGCTCTTGCAGTTGCTTTGATAGTTCCTCCAATTCTGATGGAGCTAGACGATATGGTGCGCGAGCTATGGGTGCTGCTCCTGGAGCGAGCTCGATTTGAAATTCGACCTGACGGTGAGGCGGTAATCCAGGTAAATCTTCAGGAAACACCTGAGGGTAGTCGCGTACTACTGGAATATCCTCCAGTTTCTTTTCCTTCACTGACGCGTCTGAAACGAGTGCCAAGATTGCGGCGTGACCCTTCCGCAGACACTTCTGAGCCTTCAAGAAAGAGATGATGCCAACCACAGCACCACTCTTGTCGCCTTGGACCTCGAGAGGTTCTTGACCAGAACGGGGAATGCGAATAATCTTTTCGCTGCATAAGATTTCTGCCTGATGCTGGGATAACCAATCCATCCCAACAACGATATCAAAACTTCCCAAGGCTATGGGAATAAGGTCGATCGAGAAAGCTTGACCAGCTAAGACAATACTACAACCCCTGACTATTTGCGTGGCTTCTAAACTCTTACCATTAGCTAGTTCTACGACGTGTTTGGTGTTTAGGGGTGTTGACGTACGTTTTAACAATTTACCCATTTTCAATGACATGTAACTTGTATCCGCACCCGAATCAAATAAAGCAGTAACATAAATGTTGTCGAGAAGAAACTTACCCATAACGACGTTGGGATCATTCCTGGCATCACCCTGCCCTAACACAAATGCACGACCCCTTGCCTCGTTGCCGTTGTTGTTTCCCCCGTTGTTGTTGTTGCCATTGCCCTGATTGTTGTTATTGTTGTTGTTCTGGTTCCTGTTTAACTGAGGGCAGTTCCTTTTGAAGTGACCTTCTGCCCCACAATGAAAGCATCCCTTGTTGCCCTGTTGCTGATTCTGTTGTGCTTGTGGCTGCTGCTGGTTCTGGTTCGCAGGACGAGGGCTTCTACAATCCTTGGCCTCATGACCCATCTTGAGGCATCTCTGACAGCGACCCTTGTTACACTGGCCACCGTGATGCCTGCCGCAGTTGTTGCATTTTGGGAGGTTCCCTCGATATCCGCCCTGCCTGTGGCTACCTGAGGAATGCTGGCTGGGACTCTGATAACTGTCAGTCTTCCGCTGCTGGGCCTGAGACTGAACTGAAGCTGATCCCTTGCTGGAATCCCCATCCCATTTTCTCTTACTGTCACTGGGAGTAGCAGGAGTAGCTGAAGTAGTAACGGTAGCAGTAGCGCTGATACGTTTAGGCAGTTTGTTCTGATCCACTGCCTGGTCTGTGATGCGGTGAGCGAGGCGTTGAATATCCTGGAAGTTATCAAGATTAGCCGAAGTAACGTGGCTCTGGATCTCTGGCGCCAACCCTTTGAGATACAACTCAATGCGCTTAATTGGAGGGTCCACCATAGTTGGACACAGCACGGCCAGTTCGTTTGACCTTTTAGTGTAAGCTTCAATCTCCGATCCAGTCATCTTCAAATGGTAAAACTCATCCTCCAGCTTATGGATGTCTTCCCGAGTACAATACTCCCTCTTGATCAGTTCCTTGAAATCATTCCAGGGTGTGGCGTTAGCAGCTGCCAACCCTAAAATCTGAACTTGGGCGTTCCACCAAGTTAGTGCTATTCCTTCTAGCGTGCCAGTGGCGTATTTCACCCTGCGAGCCTCAGGGCATTCACACATCTCGAACACTGACTCCAGCTTCTCAAACCAGTGGAGGAGTCCCACTGCCCCCTCTGTGCCGCTGAAAGTACTTGGACGACAGTCCATGAAGTTCTTAAAGGTGCAAACTTGCTGCTGCGCTGGTTGACCTATTGTGTACGAATAGGGCAAAGTTTAAATACAAGGGCTAGTTTAGGAGTGTAGGATCTAAAGATCCTAGTGTAAGTTATGACTACAGGATATACTACCTGCTTGAGCAGCTGCAAGTGCCGCAGCAACTTGAGCTTGAACAAGAGCCTCTAGCTGGGCTTGAGTCATGTTAATTCGTCCAGACATGATCTTCATTGCAAAAGTAGCGTAAGTAAGAATGGTTCGCGAGAATGGCGATGACAGAAAAGCGTAAGCACGTAGGTATTCTCATGTAGTAGAGTCATGTGTATCTAGTGTACTACGAGCAAAGTTCTATATAGTTCTAGCAAGCAGGCAATAAACATAAACCTTATTACCTAGGATGTCGAGTCTTGCACGTGGAGCGAAACGTCGTTGTGGATCGTTGAGAGCACTGTTCTGGTTATAGTCTGGTTTTAATAAAAACGTTTTCCCATATTAAAACCTAGTTCTCTATAACCAATGGCTCTGATACCAATCTGTCACACCCCCAAAATCCACCTGCGGAGTATCACCGCTTGGGAGCGTGACTGACCAGGATCAAGCCACCAATCATATTGAACATGTAATTAAATAGTAAAAGTTATCCATCAATACGAAAGGTGTTTATCAAAACCAACATAAGTAAATGTAGCGGAAGCATTTATGTAAAACCCAACATAAGTATTAGTGTTTGAAACGTCATAAGTGTTTAATAAGTAATCACGATCCATCTGCCCACAACGACCTGCTCCTCCTTGTGCAAGCTCCATTAGTACCTAAGGACCTGCAAGGCATGCAGCAGAGAGTCAACAACTAGTTGAGCGAGCTCACAGAAAGTAAATGCGTAACAGTAAGTTCATGAGTATCAAGTGGCTCTACTGGGCCGTTAGTACGTTCTATTGACTAGACTATTCATAACCATAAGTGTTCTTCACAATCCGAGAACAGTAGTAGGTATAAGTTCACGCAGGTCTTACGTGAGTATCCTTCACATCCGAGGATTGTAATGAGTATAAGTATCCTTCACAACCGAGGATAGTGATCAGTATAAGTATCCTTCACAACCGAGGATAGTGATCAGTATAAGTATCCTTCACAACCGAGGATAGTGATCAGTATAAGTATCCTTCACAACCGAGGATAGTGATCAGTATAAGTATCCTTCACATCCGAGGATAGTAATATGGTGGTCTAGTCATAGTGTCAGTACGAATCTATTCAACCTTATCCTTTCAATCCCATTCCTAACACCCCGGGAATCCCATGCCTTGGTAAGAGTGTGAACTCACCTTGGGTTGCTCGGCAGATACACACAAAAGGGTTTCTTGAACTAAAGGTGGTCAACCACGTCCTAACAGGGTTACCATACAAGTCAGGTTTGGTGTTCAAGTATTGCACGTATGAATCACGTAAGTTAACATGTTAAAAGCACGTATAGATCATGGCAAATCACATAATACACGTTAACACTTTAACAATAATAGTCAAGCACTCATCATGTCCAACTTGTACGATCCGAAAGACATAGCCCAATAACAGTCGGCCCAACATGTTGTGCGTTCAGCACAGCCTTGTGAGATCCACAACATGTTGTGCGACTCCGTTAGACAACCGGCCTAAAATAATAAGAAGCCCAAATAACATAACAATCAACAACACATTATCGGCCCAATCCGATAACACATAAAAGCCTTGTGCGATCCGGCTTAGGCTTGTACGATTTGAGTAGTCCAACCCAACAAGAATACCCGGCCCAAACAACAAATGAGTAAAGCAATCTTGTGCGATCCAGTCCAAGTTGTGCGACTGGATTTGGACTTGTGCGGTTCTATTTGGGTTGATCGGCCCACTGCTTAACAACATTACAACCGATGAGGTCCAGTGAACCTTGTGCGACTGGTAACATCTTGTGCGAACAGATCATCAACTTGTGCGTTATGGGTCCTTGTGCGATCAAGGACTCTTGTGCGATTGGTAACAAACTTCCGGA
Organism: Helianthus annuus; assembly: GCF_002127325.2. Taxonomy (NCBI): domain Eukaryota; kingdom Viridiplantae; phylum Streptophyta; class Magnoliopsida; order Asterales; family Asteraceae; genus Helianthus; species Helianthus annuus. Next base: position 118,202,801 of record NC_035440.2, read on the forward strand.
TATCATGCAATCGGTTACAATCATAATTCTTGCCAAAATTACAAAATTTCCATACTTGCACACAATCAATTAACAACTAACAGTTTTGCATATTATCGATCAAACATGGGATTTCATCATCAATTCTTATGAACCCTAAACAACAAGACATGAACACTAATTAATTCCTCACTATTTAGTTGGATCAAACCCTAAAACTTACACATATCATTCGAGTTCAACCATATCTCAGCCGATTGCCTATCCATTCGGTACTTATAACAAGGCCATCAATTAGTGTAACCATATCTAGTATACATGAGAGCCGATTAACAAAACTCAATCAATTATCATCATGATCAACATGCCATCAAAACCCTAGTTTATCATACAAGATCATAATAGCCCACATATCATAATATCAATACATCATTCAAACAAAGCACATAGCATGAAGTACTAACCGATTAAGAGAAAGAACAAGGTTTGATCCGAGCGAGAAAGATCCTTGATGTTGGGGGATTGCTTGGCTGCCTACGGTTCGCGAAAGAGAGAGAGGAGAGCTAGGGTTATGTTGTGTTAAGTGTTTTGTGACAAATGATAATCCCAATCCCCAACTATGGGGTTTACACGATTAAGAGGAGTGGGCCGACCCTTAATTGGGCTGCCCCTAACCCGAGCACAATGGCACGACCCAAAGGCCTTGTGTGATTGATTGTGTAGTGTTGTGCGGTTCGGGTTTCATACAAACATGTAAAACACACATTCACATATCATACATACATACATTTACACCAAGCATGTACCAAATATATCATTTATCAAATCAATCATATAGCTTCACATAAGTACGTGACGTTACAAGGTATGTCTAAAGTATGAGTTGTCACAGGCGTGGCGTTCGTAGATTTGGAATTAAAGGGAAACTTAGTCCCCGTTTCATCGGTCCGTTTGAAATCCTTGAAAGAATTGGAGAAGTGTCATATCGACTGGCTTTACCGCCTCAACTCTCTCACGTTCATAACGTTTTTCATGTATCGTCTTTAAGAGGATATAATTATCATCCACTCCATGTCATTAGTTATCCGTTACTTACAATTCACGAAGATTTGTCCTACGAAGAGGAACTAGAAGCCATCTTAGATCGACAAGAAAGGGTTTTGCGTAGGAAAGTAATTCCGTTTGTTAAAGTCCTTTGGAAAAATCACTCTGAACACGAAGCAACATGGGAATCAGAAGAATCAATTCGTTCTCTATACCCTAATCTCTTCTCGCAATAGAATTTTAGTCAAGTAACGGTAAATCTTGCTCTTTGATATATGTTCATTTGTTTCTGTTTACGGTCATTTATGCTTTACCTTATGTGAATATATTTTAGCTATGACTAAGCATAGCTATGTAGAAAATATCAGTACTAATAGCCACTCTAAGTATCTGAAAACTTTTCGTACCGTACGATATTTTATTAAGATACGTTATAGAAGGACCATTAGGGCACATATATAAGGTAATTGACAAGAATAGTCATGACTTTAGTTATGAATTTCAGATACACATGTGTGGTTAGGAGATTCTGGTTATATAAGTTAGTAACTCTGCTATGAAATTTCGTTTCTGTTACTTATGCGATAGGTTATATTCTTATTTGAAAAATTTCGAGGACGAAATTTCTTTTAAGGGGGTAATAGTTGTAATGCCCATAAATTTAAAATCATTATTCTAGAAATAAAAAGAATAATAGACCACTAGAAAACCCTAATTAAGACACCCAAGTAATTCTGCACAACCCCTGAAAATTTCAGAGCAATCAGAATCAGGATCAGGACCCCTAAAACTCAAGGGGGGTAAACCTTAGTTGACGATTATCTACTTAAAACGTTGTCTAAATATAATTGGACCAAATTTCTGACCAATCAAGGCTTGTCCCGTGAGGAGCAAGCAAAAGAATTTTCGGTGTCCCTTACGGACCGTAAGGGACCAGGCTTACGGTCCGTAAGCAGTGCCAAATTTGTGTATAAATAGCAGGCTTTGGGACTTGCTTCTGTGCACAAAAACGACGCTCAAATTCTCAATTGACGTCGATTTATACTTCTTCCACTACCCAAACACACACACACCTCGAAGCGCTGCCGCAATCAGGGTAATAACTCGATCGCTATTACGATTCAACGTCCGATCGATTATAACTATCCAACGATCGTCTGAGTGCTGCTCAAATTGAGCTTCTACTTTGATTATTCGTCGTGATTTCAACTTGAATATTTGAGTGCTGTTCGAATTCGGACTATGCTCTATTATTCGTTGTGAATCCGATTGAATTATTAAGTATTGCACTTGATAATAGTTGTGAGGGTTTGATCTCGTGAATTGACGTAAATGTTGTATTAAGTTACTAACCTAGTTTGTGTGCATGTTATTAGGTGAAAAGATTAATCAGTAGTCTAAACTCTGCCCATATAAATCTAAAAGATTAGTACAAGGTAGCTTCACTTTGAAGTTATTAAGGTACGGATCCTTACCCCACTCTTTATTATTTCATATTCAAGTTGTTATAAACCACTAAATTACTATATCTGTTAAAAACTCCTCACGTCTTTGATTATCGATTCATTTGACAGTCCGTTCGGTTCCTATCCTAATCATTTGATTTAGCTTTCATGTCACGCGATAGTATTATGTTATACTCATTATCGCATGTTCCAATATATGTTCCGTTTTGTTATGAAAATAAGTTTTATAAGTTATGTGAATAAGACCATTTGTACTCTGATACCCTGAGTATCGCTTCTCGTGGAGTGTCCCACGAGCATGTTGTTGTGGCATCAACATCATGTGCTCCATCCGTGAAGGAGAGATCAGTTCATGGCGTCTCTTAAGTACAAGTGTGGTACATAAGGCTATTAGGAGGCGTATGGATCGATCCAAGAATTTAAGTATAAGGAGGTGGATAACGGGTATGCCAATTCGCCATCTCATGAGATAATTATGCAGGAGTAGCTACCTGTGTATTGTCACGTTTTAAGTTTGCTCATGGGTACATCCGTAAGATATGATGATGAAATTTTGTTCTTGCATCGTATCATTTTCGCATAAAGTTCTATCCGGATAAGATTTCATATAAAGCATTATTTGTTATTTGAGCCTAATATTCCGTACTGAGCATTCGGCTCATTCCGTAAAACTTTTTGTATATACAGGTCCATAGGTTACTTTGGGAGGGGAAAAGAGAGAAGAATAAAGCCTAGGAATAAATCTGAAGATGTTAATTAATTAAGATGAATGTCTCCGCTTGTATATTAATCTTAATTTTAATAGTCGTGTGGTTGTATCCTTATCAAATAAATAAATGGAATTATGACTTTTGTTTATGTTACCGTTATTGTGACACGTCAGCCCTTCCAGGTTGGGGTGTTACAGTTTACATCAGTTTACATCAACATTAAATGTAATACACTAACCAATATAGAAGATAAGTATTTTTTTCCTCTTTCTTTTTGTTTAAAAGCAAGTAACATAATTATATTATATATTTGCAAGTAAGGAAATCATGAGGTGTTACATGTTGAAGTCGCTATATTGGGAAAATGTAACATAATTATATTATATATATGAAAGAAGTTACATAAATTTTCAGGTTTGGGCAAATGTAAATCATATTAGGGCCTTCATTTTTACTTCATTTATAAATGTAACTTATATAATTAGTTTTTTCACTCCTTTTTGTATTTTCCCGCCAAAACCCCATCTATGAGATTGCATGTATTTCAACCAGTACATTTTTTTTCAAGGCTGTCATTTCTTAGCAAGGATTTACACTTGATGTAACAAGTTTCTTTACAGTTGCTGTCATTTCATATTAAAGTTTTAAACTTTTGATTCTTCCCTTTTTTTAACCCAAACGTGATATATATATATATATATATGTATATATATATGTATATATATATATATATATATGATTTTTTATTATCACATCACAAAGAGACAACGGGGATTCATTAAATGCTTGTATTATAGTTATAAAACCATGAGGGTTAGACTAACACTAGTCGTATAGAGCATATCCATACTATCTTTTTTTAAATGTGTAAGACAAGACAAAGAGAAAATGGGGATAAAATAGAAGTACACATTTTTTGTTTTTTATTAGTTATGTTTTTTCCTTCTTTACTGTACACGTCAACCATGTCCTTCCTTTTTGTCCAATTTATACTCCCCATACTGAGGCATTTATATGAGATTGTACTTTTTTTGTTTATATATATATTATTAGAATTAAGGAGTATTATGCATATATTTCTTGGATATGGTATTTGTGTATGTGCGTCCTTTTTGTGCACATTGGACACTCCCAAACACGCAACATTAATTTGTAAGATTCTACTTTTTTTTTGTTTATATAAATATTATAATTATAACAAGGTGTAGTGTTTATGTATATCTTTATCGAAGAGATGACCCATTTTAATATATGTTGTTACATTTTTTTGTACTGATTTTTGTAACGAAATAGGTATTTTTTGTACTGATTTTTTTTTGTAACAAAGTAGGTTGTACTGATAATTATGACTGTTTGACTAACACTAATTATTACAGCAAAGAACACACATATTAGATGTAACATTGTATTACATTTATTCATTGTTAAAGTTATCAAACAAGTTATCAAATGAAAATATTGCATTGTTACACCTTTTTTTTACTACATAACATTGTATGCTTTTAAAAGGAAAATATATATCTTAGTCAAACTTTCCATTAGTGTAGTAATCTTGATGATCCCTAATGCCAACTAAAGGAGTGCGATCAGGCTTGTGGTCTATGACGGTTATTGCGCTGTTTTCCAGATCGAAAACAATCAAGTAATATTGATCATCCTCTAGGATTGGAAAGAAAAGCATTTTGATCCCAATGTTCATATGTGCCGGCTCCCATCATCCTTTCACGGAACATTTTCATACGTTCATCATCATCACAAGTAGGATTGGAATTCGTGTCTTGCACCACTTCATATGCGCCGGCTCCCATCATGTATCCTTGTTATTCCTCATGAAACCTTTCCATCCTTCCTAGTCTCCCAGACTAAACCACCTAGTCTCCCAGACTAAACCACCTAGGTAAACCTTGCAATCGTGTTTCTTGTCTTTCCGTTTGTAAAAATGTTTGTTTCCCTGGATCTGGGCGTTTCTGTATGCAATTAAAACATGCTGTGAAAATATTCTCGTGAGAGCCCTAGTGATTGTAGTCTAGACTCGAGAAAGAATCCTAGTTCGCTACAATCGAAGCTCTGATACCAAACTGCCACACCCTGACTTTTGCGGAAGCGTGATTATGTGTGACTTACTTAATATCATTGCATTCAACCATAACAAACAACTATATGATAAAACCAAAGATGTTCATCCATTGATTAAGTTTTAAAGCATTACAACAACATTATTTTAGATTCCAGACATGGACTTCAAATCCAAATTACAAACCATGCAAATTGTTTTAGAGTTCCAAAAGGACCCGACAAAGACATTTATAAAAACCAGGCTTTGAAACATGTATCCTATCTAGGCTAGGACACACACCCCAAACCATTTGACACCGGATGACATCTTTTATTCCTAACAACACTTGAAAACTTAAATGGCCGCCAGATCCATACTTAGTTTCCTAGAATACATGTAGTTTGAAAATATCAACAAAAGTTGAGCGAGTTCATGTGTTTAGTGTGTGAGCTCGAATAAACCTTGAAATCTGTTGGTGCATACATCTGTTGACTTCGTCTTGTATCGAGTCTTGTATATATGTTAGATCAGGGCACGTTGTTTGAGATAATAGAATTAAGGGTGACTTTGCTTGAAGGATGATATTCCGCTTGAAATGACATTTGTCACTTTCAAGAGGAATCAACAAACTTCTATAATACGCTTGATTCAGTTGGAGTGGAATCAGATTCCGCTTGGAGTTGTTTCAAGCGAAATCTCATCTCTATATATAGGTTTGAAGCGAAATCATTTGTAACGATTGTTGATTTGGATACCGAAGTGCTACCGGTTTTTCCAGTGATTGTATTCATTGTTATATCAATTAGATAGAAATTTAAAGTGATTTGCAAGCTATTTCGAAGTCTGTTTCTTAGTTTCCGCCTCTGAAACAGATTAAAACTCCTCTGAACGACTTGTTTGGGTCACAACACGATCCCACAAGTGGTATCAGAGCTCAGGAGGAGGAGTTCTGCAGATTTCAGCTTGATTTAATTGTGTTTTCTTACTTCTACACCTTCTTTATCAATTGAACTAGTTTTAACGGATAAAATGGCCTGAATTTTTCACAACATAAGCGAAATTGTGTTTTAACAAAGCCTTGAAAGAATCAGAACAAAATTCGACTTAAAAATGGTAAAAATGGACCTAAGTTGTGATTCCGCTTGAACGAACAGTTTCTGATTTCGCTTCAAAATTGTTATTCCGCTTGAGATTTTTAAGCGAAATCAGTGATTCCGCTCGAAATAGCTTTATTCCGCTTGAAAAACAGTATTCCGCTTGAAAAGTTTCAAGCGAAATCAGTGACTTCGCTTCAAAAGTGATTCCTTTGAACTGCTTATTCCGCTTCAAACTTATTCCGCTTAAAATAGTTTAATCTCGCTTGAAGTTGTTATTTTAGGTGATTCCGCTTGAAGACCTTATTTCGCTGGAACTTGATTCCGCTTGAAATTGCCTATTTTTAAAAAACGTGTTACCGAATCATGAGTGAACAATTTTACAACGCGTTTGCCACATCCCCGACTACTCCGGCTGTCATTGCTCAAAACATGAACTTGGAAAATGAGACTGGAACAATGCAAAAACCCCCGAAACTAATGAGCGTTGAGGAGTATTACGGATGGAAAGATAGGTTTGAAAATTGGGTTCAAGCAAACCATTTGAGATCTTGGGAATGTATTTTGAAGAAGTATGTTCTACCACATACAGATTTGTAAGTTGAAAAAGAAATCTCAAAATTCAATAACAAAGAACGTGATATGTACAAAGCTGAAAAGATGATGATTAGTCTACTTCAGCAAGCCATTAAAGAAGACATCTTTGTATTGCTTCAACATGACAAAACTTCCAAATCAATTTGGGATGCTCTTAAAATCAAGTTTGAGGGAAGTGAAAAGATGATTAAAAGTAAAAAGGCATTACTTAAGAAAGAATTTGATCTCTTCACCAGTTTGCCCGGGGAAGATATAAAGAAATTAATTGAAAGATATTGCCATTTAGTGCGATCCATGTCAATGTTAAGCATAACCAAAGATCGTGAAGAATGGGTAGACAAGTTAGCTGACGCTTTACCTCAAAAAGAGTGGGGTACTTACTTGATGATCTTAAAGAACACTGGAGTATATGATGGTTTGACGATTTCTCAGTTCATCGAGAAGATTGAAGGTCAAGATCTTGAACAACAAAAGATTGCGAGGATGAATAATCCGAGTGGTCAACAAGACGTGAAAATGTATTATAAAGGCAGTGTTCAAGAGGTTGAAAGAAGTCCGAAAATACAAACTGCGCTTAGTGCTGGAAATTCATCTGAAAATGTTGAGCAAAGTCCTAATAGCAGCAGTGGTTTCTCTTCATATCCAAGTGTTAATCGAAAAAGTTCAACTTCGAGTTTTCATTCTCAAAGTACAAAAGGTGGTGGTTGTGTGATACAGTGCAATATAGCTTTGAATCTTCCAGAGGGTCAAATTTTCTCTGAAGAAATTGCAAAAGATCACATGTCTTTACTTGCTATTGTGCTACAATCCTATGAAGGTTTAGTTGTAGGGAGGATCGGGAATCCTATGCTTACTAAAGAGGATTACGATCAGATAGATGCTGAAGAATTGGAACTAATGGACATCAAATGGTGTCTAGCTAGTGTCTTGAGGAGAGCAGAAAAGTTCAAGATGATTACTGGAAGAAATGATTTTCTTGATGCACATGTTTCTACTTTAGGTTTTGATAAATCTAAAGTTACTTGTTTTCGATGCAGAGAGAAAGGTCATTTCAAGAGGGAATGCAAGAATCGAGAAGCAAGTGAAACAAAGAATCCATTCGGAAAAGATGACTACTACAGGAAAGCCATATATCAACAAGTTGGTCAACAACAACAACAAGAACCACAAGTGGCTCATGGTAGAAAAGTGATAGAAGATTCTTCAAAGAGAGCATGTTTAGTGAATCAAGAAAATTTCAGCTGGGATAAATACATTTCATCCGACAGCAAAGCATGCCTAATCAATCAAGATGATGAAAGGTTACCAGAAGGTTTTAGCTGGGATATGTTTGTTGATGAAAAAGGAGAGTATAAAGTTTTCATTGCTAAAATTGTGAAAGAACCTGATATGTTTACCGAGTGGATGAAAGCTATTGGTGTTAGTGTGAAGAATGAAGAAGAAAAGTCTGTCTCATCAGATGAAAGCTCACTAAGTTCAGATGAAAGTTCAGAAAGAGAAACTGTTTTTGATCAAACACCATCTGATTCAGATTCTTCAGATGATAGTTCTGACAAGTCAATAGAGTTTGATCAATCACCAACTGATGACAGTGGTGATGATGAAGAAGAAAGACATATTAATATTGCAAAAACTCATCTATCTCCTGAAAGTTTTCAATTTTATTTTGCAGATCGCTTGGAGAAGCTGAAGGAGAGACGAGCTGCAAAAGAACAAAAGAAATTGAAGTTTGAAAGTGTTGGTCAAAAAGAAGAGATTGTTCAAAATGAAGAAGTTAAAATTGTTGCTGAAGAGATTGTTGAAACTAAGAAGGTGATTGAAAGTGAAAAAGTTGTTGAGGCTGAGAAGATTAGTGAAGTAGAAAAGATTGTGGAAGTCATCAAGCCTTTCTCAAAGTGTCTAGAATCTTGCAAAGATTGTGCAGCAAAAGACGAGAAGTTGACTGAGCTTGAAAAGACGAAGGAACAATTACTGTTCAATCACAACTACGTGAAGGAGTCTTATGATGTTTTGAACAGAACAGTAACTGGTCTTCAAAAGACAAATTCTGAGAGAGAAGATGCTTTGACAATGATGAATGCAACGATGATGACGAAACAATAAGCTATAAACTATTACATTGAGGAATGTGCCAAACTGAAACAAGAGTTGGAGACTGAGAAAATTGAGAATGAGAGAATCAGACGATTATTACAGAGTTATTCTAGTTCTGATTATCTTATTGACCAAATTTATCCAACTGTTGCAGGTTTCGAAGCATTTCAGGATGAGAAGCCAAAGAAGAAGGATACTGGTAAGAAACCGAGTGTTAGCTATAACAAGTGTCCATCTCCAATCTAGGAAGGTTATTCTCCCAGAAAACCAAATGAGGAGCAAGTTCAAAAGGCAGTCAATATAAAACTGAAGTCTGATATAACCGATGAATTACCAGAAAACATTGGCGTCACTTTCACATCGTCTGACACTGATCATGAGTCTAAGTTAAAAAAAAAGGTGGTCGATCAGGTGTTGGATACAGATGAGGAGTCTGAGTCAAAGTCTGAGTCTGGAGGTTCAAGTTCGTCAGTCAACAGTCCAAAACCGTCGGTTAAACGAGCTTATAGTAAAGAGTTTTTGTTATCAAAATCAAATTTGAATGATGAAACATTTGAAGTAGCATATACTTTGAATGATTCTGACAAATTATATTCTGACAAAGAATTTCCAATAAGAAGTGTTAGATTTGAAATGATCAAAAAGGTTTTCAAAATGACAGAAATTAATATTTCTGAAATAAAAGATTTAAATTCTACTGGAAAACCTAAAAAATACACTTCAAGAGTTCAACAACGATTAAACAAGAAAAAGGGTTACAATTCTGGTTCTGGTTTTCAAAAGAAACCAAACCATAATGGTAATTTCAAAAAGAAAGGTTTAGGTTTTATTCCACCTGAAAATTATAAAAATGAGAAAATTTCTATAACAAACACAAAATTTGTTTCAGGAGGAAGTGCTGAAGAAGAACAGAAGAAACCTTTCTGGAAACAATCAAACCAGGAATTTCTTGCTGAGAGGAAAGGAACTGGAGTTTTTCATCGAAAGGAGACTAGAACCTGTTACAAGTGCAATGAAGTTGGTCACATTGCATGGAACTGTTGTCAAGTTACTAAGACAAAACAGGGAGTCTCTGAAAAACTTAAAGAAAAAATTGTTGATGTTGAACCACCAACTGAAAAGTTCAAAATTTTTGAAAATTCAACCTATGAAGTTGGTGAGTGTTCTAAGAAAAAATTTTACAAAAAAGAGAGCCAAAGACAACCAAATGTGGGTTGTTAAGAAGTTTGATGAGAAAACTGGCAATGATTCTGGTTCCACAAAGCCAGAAGAGCCACAAGTTGAAGTTAAAGAAGAAAATTAGTGCCTTCAGTAGATAATGTTGATTTTCCATCTTTGAAGGATGAAAATGTTAAACAAAAAGTTGGTAAGGTTGAGATCTCAAATCAATTCTATTCTGACAAGAAAGAATTTGATGTTGAGAAAGCGTTTAATGGAAAAATGAAAAAGATTTTTGGGAAAATGATTGAGGGTAAAGTTCAAGGGGTTAAAGATTTTTATGCTACAAAGAAGGCAACTTATAACCCTACTGAACAAGAGTTAAATTCACCCAAGGTTGGTAAAACTTGGGTGGAAATTTTGTTTCCTTAAAAATCTGACTTGCCGGAGATCCCAAGTTTGTAATCGCGGATCAGGAATCGACATCTTTCTTGATAACTGATTTTGTGAATGAATCTTAAAATGGTTAAATGTTTTACAGGTTGTGGACTTGCCGGAGCTTCCAGGTTGGTAAGTGTGAAGCAGGAATCAGCATCTTTATTGGTAAAATGATTTTGTGTAGAAGTGGTATTCCTACAAGTAGTAAATCAGGGACATTAAGTTGTACTTGATTTTCTTACAAGTGGTACAGAGGTTTGTTCTCACAAAGTGATTACTCAAGGTCATTAATTTGAACTTGATGTAATCCTCATACAAGTGTTTAAATATGGGGATCAATTCACTATAAAGAGGAAAGAAACAATGTGATGATCTTACCCCGAACCTACAAGTGGTTAAAACAAATCTTATTTTCCGGAAAAAAAACATTTTGATTAAAACAAACTTAAGTGTTTTGAAATCTAATTGGGAAAATAGTTTGTTGAAAGGGGGAGTTCTGATTGTTTATGCCAAATGGATGGTGATTTGATGCGATTTGATATCAGTTGTCAATTTTCTGTATAGTTTGTTTTCAAATTTCTTTAAATGTGTTTGCATTTTAGGGGGAGTAAGAAATTTTCAGAAAATCCAAAAACATTAGAAAATTTGAAAAATCCAAAAACATGATAAAATCAAAAATGAGTTTTGTTGAGAAAAGAGGAAATGATAGTATATCAGTGGACTATCACAACATGCTAAAGAAATAGAAAGTTAAAAATGTGATAAACAAT